>NC_056735.1:1524910727-1525050344 GCF_019279795.1 Protopterus annectens
ATTTCATCCTTCTACCGCACACACATATACCATCCTCCCCACACATAAACACAAGCTCTCTACTACATAAAAGCAGGAGGCAATCCCACCTGCACACCCCCTACTTAAATATTCTCACCCCGAGGTCGCACTACACACAACACACTCAAAACACCACCAAACAGCTACATTCTCCTCGCACACACACATCGCAGCAACAAAACACACTGACACACACTACAGTCCCTACCCAAAACCCTTAACACACACACACACACACCCACACACAGACACTTACCTGAATCCATAACTACAGCGAAATCTCAGAAGCGAGAAATTCAAAACCGCCGGTATTCGAGGTTTTGAATTTCACGCTTCTGAGCTTTCGCTGTTCTCAGGATTCCACTTTATGGGCCTGAAATACTGAATTTCGATATTTCAGTATTTTGAGCTTCTAAAGTAAATCCATATATATATATATATATATATATATATATATATATATATATATATATAGACATATATATATATATATATATATATATATATATATATATATATATATATATATATATATATATATATATATATATATATATATATATATATATATATATATATATATATATATATATATATATATTTATATAGATAGATAGATATGGTATGGTTATAGTTACGTGCACTGAAGTTATCATGCATTCATGATGATTAGTCAAGAAATTTGTCTGATGGACATAATCACTGAAAAATATCACTGAAATCCACTTTCTGCAAATAACCTTTTTGTTTTCAGGGGTGGTCAAGCCCCTGCACCCCATATGTGTAGGAAAATCCCTGCACTCCCATTTCATATATACAAACTTCACAGTCACACAACAGTGGAAAAAAGAGAATAGGTCATGACTGCTAAAAAGAAGCTTTAGGCAATATAGCATTTGAGGTTTTGTCACCTGGCCAAATCACCATTGAGTACTCTTCAGTAGTTAAAGGAAGTAAAGAAAGATGCTATTAACACAGGTTCATAGGTCCATACTAGGCTAATAACCACTAAAGTACTTATAGACCTGGCCATGCAACCTAAATGTGACCCACAAATTTGGTTAGTATAATGGGTGATTTACTGACTGCTTCTGTCCATCAGAGACATAGGAGACAGACCAGGAGTGAATTTCTGATTACCCATCCATAGGTCCAAGTTGCATTTAAGTAGGGATTGGGAGGAACTCTGATTCACATGGATGGGGAGCCTATTCTGGAGAATGGGAATTCTCTGATAAACATATCTGTTTCTCCAACATGTCCTTTTTATGTTGTAAGCAAAATTTAGGTATTTTAATCTAGTAGTTCTGATGCTGTTCAAAATGTCCATTAAAACAGGGCCCTAGAATGTCTTGTATTCCAGGCAAAGATCATCTCTTAGACGTGTGTATGGTACTGAGTAAAGAGACAGGGCTTTGAGGCGATCTGAGTAGGACATTGTGATTATAACCCTGTATTCCTTTTTGTAAAGAATCTTTGTGGACGTTGCAGTTGATGCATTTGTCTGGTCAAGTATATACTGAAAGGAGCATTATACCCTATAATTGGTCTGAAGAGGGCTGAGTACAGTGTTATGATGACCTCTCTGGACCTAGATGCCATGCCTTTGCTTATAAGCTAAGCAGCATAGAAGGATTGTCTTACTACCTTGGACACATGTTGATCAAAGGCTAGGTTACTGTCTATATGAGTTCACAGATCCCTGACTAGTGAATCAACTTTTAGGGGAGTTTTATTGATGATGTAGTTACATGGGGTGGCATACTTTCCAAAAGGTACTACTGTAATTCACTTATCGGTATTGATTTTAAGCCAGGTCTTTGCATCAAGAGTTTTTTTATATTAAATCTTCCTGAAGGTAGTGCTCATCTTGGAGGGCTTCAGTGACTGCTCCTAGTCTGCAATCATCTGCGAACATGGTTAGCCAAAGGCATTTAACATTAGCTTTGACATCTGAGAAGTAGACATCAAAGAAAAGTGGAACTAGCACAGAGCTCACAGGGTCTCCACTGGTGAGTGGCCTCTTTGTTGAGGTGGTCTCACCAGTTCTAACCTCCTGTGTCCTATCAGTAAGCCATCTAGCTGTTCAGCATGTTTTTATGGGGTTTATACCTAGCTCCATACGTTTGTTGACAATGCCCAAGTGGGGTATTTTATCAAATACCTTAGTCAGATCTAAATAGGCAGTATGAACCATTTTCCCATCATCAATTACCTTGGGGACCTTTTGAAAGAAGTCTGCCAGATTCAGTAAGCATGACCTTCACTTAGACAAAGCTAAACTGGGATGGATCCAGTGTCTGGAGGCCTCCTATGTCCTTGATAATTTCCATACTAATTCTTTCCATGACTTTGAAAATAAGACTATTCAGACTCATGGGTCTGAAATTTCCAGGATCTATTGAAGATCCACCCTTATGAAGAGGGATTACCATCACAGTCCCCCATTCATGTGGCACAAGGCCTGTTTTAATAATACATGTTATATACAGTAGTTAAGTAATGAGTCCAGGGGTCCTGATAAGTCATATTTTAGAGGAAGCATCCTAGGATGTTATCAGGGCCCAATGGGGCTGTGGTTTTGGCTTTATTGAGTCCACCCAGTGCATGCTCCCTAGTTAGAGTTGGAGGGGTTATGTTTGAGGGTATTTTGGGGGGATGGTTGGGGGTGGAGGGTAAAGTTGGAACTGAAGTTGTCTGCTAACATGTTTGCTATATTGCCAGGCTCGGTTATTGCAGCACCATTAACCATTAGTTCATCACATTATTGTGTGTTGCCCTTGAGGTTTCTGACATAGCTGTAGAAGTCACCTGGGAGACTATCTTTAACCTCAAAGTTGGCTTTGTTTGACCTACTTAGCCCTCTTAGTTGCCTAGTTACATTGATGGAGAGCTTTTATATCTATGGGAATTACTCTTCCTCAGTTTTGCATTTTGTTTTGTATATCCTGTTTAAATTGAGATGTCACCAAGGTGCTTTTTTTCTCGGGCTACTCTTGGGCTTATTTCTGGTAGGTACAGCAGCCTCTATGCAGCCAATGACATGGTTGTACAAAGTTTCTGAGTTCAGTTCAGCATAGGCTGCTGTGTTCTCAGGGTTTTGAGGGGCACTGAGTTTTGACAAATCATCACTTAATAACAGGTAATTTGCCTTGGAATAGTTCCTAACTGTTACTGGTTTTAATGGGATTATTTAGTTGATTTGCATTTTGAAGGAGAAAGCTTTATGGTCAGACCTTACCAGGGAGGGGAAGGCACTGGAGGAGTGCAGTATTCTCCCATCTTTGTGAGCATGAGGTCCAGTATTTTGGGGTCTCTAGTGGGCATATTCACTATTTTGTCTAGGGTATTTGTATTTATGAAGACCAGGAATCTCTGGGGTGGGAGTTTGGCATAATTGTTACGGTGTTTACCTTACAGGCTGAATATGCAGAGTTTGATACTCACATGGGGTAATTGGCTAGGCTTAAAATTTGCACACAAAGGCAGTTAGCCTAGTACTGACCTATGAAACTCTGCCTGTAGACTTGAGTCTGTTTTGGATTCCGAGTCTATAAAGGGGTAATTAAAGTCTCTTATTAGTAGGGTGTTATGCTGAATGGTAAGTGTCTCAAGTAGGTCCAAGTATGCATTGCAAGCTGCTTAGGACACGGAGTGTGACCTATAGCTGGCTAGGATATGGTGTAGGATTTTATGCATGGTGATCTGCACATGGAGTCACTCCAGCACATCATCCCATGTGACCACTCTAGAGGTATGCTTGTTACTGATGTATATTGAGACACCTCCAACTTTCCCTTGTCTGTGTAACTACTAGTCTAAATGTGTGGAAGGTACTGAAACCTTGCACTGCCAGAGTACTCTCTGCCACTTTAAATCATCAATGATTGCACAGATGTCTTTATTCTCAAGTGTGAGGAGGGCTTGGAGAGAGTGTATTTTTTTATTTAGGCTCCTGGCATTGAGTGATAACACCTTGAGGTCCAGTTGAGGATATTTTGCTATCTTTGTAGCTTTGTCAAGTTTGGCATTGCCTAAAAAAGGCACTATGGGATGAATAAACTTTTAGCCAGTATTTGAAAGCCTAGAAGCGAGAGGTGCAGACCATCTTTGGCAAAGCAGTATGGTCTCTTAAGCATGTCTTCCCAAAATAACAAATATTGGATCCCCTTAGAATGACACCAGAAAGACAGCCAGTTGTTGAAATCCATCATTTTCCTCATATTGTGGCATCATCCTCAGTGCTGCTAATATGTTGCTTAGTGCCAGGTTAGCAGCCTGAGAGACATAGTCTCAAAGCTTCATAATGTTTCTCCTCATATAGTCCATATCATACTGGTACCTGTGGCTGAATGACTTGAGTGCATGCATGATTTGGTGGATCCTGGCTCCAGATAAGCAACTAACAATTATCGTCTCCTTGTACAGCCTGGTTAGCTGAGCAGTATATCTTACAATGGAGTCCTAGGAGATGTGTTTGCTTGCCTTAGGGGGTTAGTGTCTGCGGCTCTACTGTGAGTGACAGTAAGTGTGGTGTTGTGTTGTTTCTTCTGAATGCCTTTTGACTTGCTGAGGCACAGTTTTGACACTGGGTGGTCTAGGCAATTTTTATTGTTTGGCAAGATTACATTTAAGTGTCTCAGCATATGTTAGTGTATGTGCATGCTGCATGCTATGTGAGATCGGCGTTTCAACAACATGATGTGCACTTGTATGCGAGAGTTCAGACTCAAGTGTCATTGTGTAAGTACACCTCTTGCATACTGTTTCTGCTTCTTTAAGGATTCAGTGGTTGTCAATCAGCATGAGACAATTGCTACACTGCCTCAAGATGTCCATGTTCACCAAGCTGGCTACAGAGAAGTTAGGAAACTACATATCCATACTGTCCAGACCTTTGATTTGTGAGCTACAAGGGGGTGGTGTATCAGGGTTAGAAGGCTATTAAAGGTGCTTTGTTTGTACAGACTACTAAGGTGCTTTATTAAGGCCAGTTGCACAATACTGAATTCTACTAAATCTGTAGCTATTGCCATTCGGTGCCCAACTAGCTTCTCTAAGTTTGTCGGCACATTAGGTATTAGAGCTATTTTGCTGCTTTATGTGTTACAGTTTTATGGACCATTCTGCAGGGAAAATTTGCTTCCAGCACGTCCTCCTAACATAGAAACACAGTAGAAAAGAGCCAAAAGTGCAGTCCTATTACAGTAAATTCTCAGTTAACCAGCGCCCATGGGGATTGGTAGATGCCACATAAGTGTAGTTTCTGGTTGCTTGAGAGTTATATTAAAAATAGTCCTGACTAATAATGTACCTTACACTGTTGGTCTGGTTTGACTTGTTCTCAGGTTGGGGAGAGAAGGAATTTATTCCTCTCTTCCTCATTAAAACTCTAAAACTCTAAAAATGTAAGATATGTTTTTGCGGGGGGTAAAACAGAAAGTGCAACACATGAAAATTGTACTGTATTTCTTCGATTTTTTTTTGCTGGTTACTTGAGTTCCATTTAACTGAGAGTTTACTGTATAAACCCCTTAAAAATAGCTGGAACTCCTTTGGGAAACCAATTTCAAGACAATCTTAATGGCAGTAACAGTAAGAGGAAGAGCATTTTTATAACACAGTCAGTGAAATGCACACATAAAAGCAGGGAATGGTAGCAATCACTAAGAATAACTTAAGTGAGATTTAGAAATCAAAGGTACTTAACTTTGACTGGATGGCACTGGATACAACTAAAGCAGACTAGGATTTCAAGCTATGTTGAGATGCAGGAGACAATATGTAGTAAAAGAGGTTAACTAAAAAAGCAATACTGATTTTCTGGGTAAACACTGAGTATCATGGATCTGTGGAGCACAATGGGTGGGAAGAGTGCATAAATAGTTTATACAACAGTCAATTGCAATGAAAGAGGGGAGGGATGGACTTTGGAAATCAGATTGTCATAAGGGGTGGAGGGCAAAGACACAGCCTTATAAAACAACAGCAGCAAAAGAGTGGGAAGGTTGGAAAACATTACACACACACACACACACACACACACACACACACACACACACACACACACACACACACAGACATTCAATCACCCGTATATGTATGTATACATACACACGGCATCCAAAGAATGGGCATAGTAAAATACTGCCTCAAAGGCCTGTTGGAACAGGAGAGGCCCTTGAAACTGTGTGTAAATGTAATATTTAATGATTATAAGAAAATATACTTTTAAGTTACAGATGTCTGTTTAAAGTGCCTAGTTTGTTAAAAACTGAATAAACATACTCCTTTAGTAGATATATTTGTGAAGCACTCATATTTAGAAAGGAAGTTAAATCACATATGCTTTTCTACCTGAGACAAATATGGTTTCTGTTTTTTTTTTTCTTGAGATTGATATGTGTCAGTACAGATTCTCATGATTACCAGCAATAAAATAATTTATGTGACTTGAAAGCTGTATACTGATGTTAAGACTAAACAGTAAGAGGATTAAATAATAGTAGTGTTAATTAAGATGCTGAACTTTATGTTTACAAAATGATACAATGTTGATTGTAGGCTTGCATTTTGGTTGGGTGATTGGTATTAAACTCAATTAATCCTGATGGCTAGATTGTCACATGTGATGTTGCTTGAAATTATTACAAGACAGGTTTATTAAGTTTTGTCGCGGTGGTGGTGCTGCGGTAGCGTTGTCGTCTCACAGTAAGACGCTGTCCGGTTCGATTCTCAGCTAGAGCGTCTTCTGTGTGGTGACATGCATGAATGGGCGTACCTTCGTTGAAGGTTGTGCATCAGGGCTGGTAACTCGGCACATAAAAATCAACTACTAATCATTAGCAGACCGGAGTTCCGCTGTGGCGACCCCTAACCGGGAAAAAGCTGAAAGACACAACAACAACAGGTTTATTAAGTTTTATATGATGAAGCACGATGGCTGTTTGACTTGTATTAAATTGTCATTTGTGAAGGAAGGGATAGTCCAAGGGTGATCAATAGAGCAGCTGATTTCCTGGCCAAAACAGGGACATAAATGTGACAGGTGAGATAAGTCTGTAAGAATGTAGTGAGAATGATGTATACATGAGTGGAGTGATAGTTAGTAATTGTTTTCTTCAAGAAATGTTTTTAGGATTGAACTAAACAAAGTAATGATAAACAAAACGTATGTATTAAGGTAAAATATGCTGTACTTGGACATCAATATGACTAATGGAATATCAGGGCAAAAAGTAGTGAGTACAAGATATGTAACAAGAAGAAGAGTTAGTAGGGTGATACAGTGGTATGGTCACTATCTATTGCTGAAGCACACTTTTGTGGAGAATTTTGCCTGTGTGCTGACTGAGGGTATTTTGGTAGAGGCTAGGGAGTAGCACATTAAGTAAAAATGAGAAGGTAAGTAGGACGGAGAAAACAAGATAATTAGGAGAGTATAATTTAACTATAGATGTTATGAAAGAAAAAGCAAAATAGTATTCTGTAAAGAACTGCGGATTTATAAAAAAGGGGTGGGGATCACATTTCGACAGAGTAAAGTTTTATCTTTCTTTCCAATCCAAAACCTTGCACCAGACATCAAAAGAGGGACAATACTGGTTGGGCTTCTCAGCTGACTGTGGTATTAATATTTGGGAGTTCTCTTTATGGGTTAGATCACACCTAGAAGACATGTATTATTGGTTGTCTCTGACTTCCCACACACTTCCTATGGCTGTTAATTAACACCTTGTTATGTGGTAATTGTCTATGAACCCCAGCCATTTTGTTGCTTTGTGATGTGCTGTCTAATCAGTTACTTGGAGTGATGGCTGCCCTGGAGAATTACGGAATTATGTTGCTCAGGTTTAAGATGTATCAATGTAGTTTCAGAACAGTGTTTTTGTACTATAGAACCAAGGCACTATGTATAAAAAGAATGAAGTGTCAAAAGTTATGCCTTTGTAATTGCATTTTTTTAAAAATTGCCTAAACTGTTTGCATTAAAACATCACATGATTTTAAGTTAATTGTAATAAAAAATATGGCAAACACAAATGCATGCTGAATTTAATGTGCTCATTAGAGTTTATGTTAAGTGAAAAATGTGTTATTGTAATATTTTGAGAGATATTATAAACATTTGAGGAAGCAAGAACAGACTGGACTAAAATTATTCAATAATTTAATCATCTGTTTTACTCTTATTTTCAATATAGCATTAGACAAGCAAGAAATGATATAAATATCTCACAATGAATGTTAGCCACATTATCAACACTGACAGTTTTTAATGGAAGACAGAATGAGCAAAGAGCACCATTAATGTATGTTAGAATAACAATGTATTCATAACTGCCACATGTTAAATGAAATACTATACTATATAACAATGAATGGCCTTGCTCTTTTAAATGTCAGATGCATTTAGCTTTTACATTTAAGAAATAATTCTGTAGCCATTTCAGATCTGGAAGGGCATCAGTGTGTGAAGTCTGTGCAGCTGGTGTGTGTGTGTGTGTATATATATATATATATATATATATATATATATATATATACATATATATATAGATGTGTGTGTGTGTGTGTGTGTGTGTGTGTGTGTGTGTGTGTGACTAGAAACAGAAAGTTTTGGAGTCACATATAAATTTGTGATATAAACACCTTCAAAGTCTGATTAAATCACTCATTAATTGCTGTAAAATAGTGTACCCTATTTGAAATAATTACAAACTGGTCCAGAGTCTCATTTCACTATTTGTTGCAATAGCATTACTGATAATTCTTATGCAGTTATGCAGTATATATAAAGTACAGTTATGTAAGTTGAACTTATCATAATAGTAGATGTTCAACTGATCACTGCAGCAATAGCCTTAGCTATATTGGTTAAGCCAGCCAGCTTCCAAAGCTTCAGGGCACCTCCCAAGTGACAAAGCTGTTAAGCAGCTCAAGCTGAATTAATGAAAAGACAGCTTTGGGCATGAAGCTCTTCAGAGCTTTCCTGCCAGGAGAAAGAGGGAGGTTGAGCCCTGAAAGGACAAGACTAGGAATAACAAAAATAAATGTTCACAACCTGGCATAAAAAAACACACCAAAAAACAAGGGGGATGGAGGGAGGGAGCAGCTACTGCAACAGTGGTCATTCGAACATCTACTGTTATTGTAAGTTCAACTTACATAACTGTACTGTGTTCTTCATATTGATCAGTGCTGCAGAAGCCTTAGCTATATGGTTAGATTGCCACAGCTAACTATATTTGTGAGGTGGAAGAAGAAGGGTCCAAGAACCCCTGGATAATGTTTCTAGCAAAGCATGATGGGGTTGGGAGGGTGGCCTAATGGTTAAGTTGTTTGCCTTACAAACACAAGGTGCAAGGTTTGAGTCTCACATGGGATAATTGGCTAGGCTTAAAATGGCTCACAAGGGCAATTAGCTTAGTACTAATCTATGATCCTATGATCTATGATCCTATGATGTAGACCTAGAGAAGGAATCCAGCTTATAGTGCTTTCTAAAAATATGTACAGATGGCCAAGTAGCAGCTTCTAGAATACTTCTAGAATCCAACCCTTTCCAAAAAGCCATAGAAGAAGCCAAGGTCTTTGTAGAGTGGGCCTTGACCCTACCTGGAATAGATTTGCTGTGGTGAGTATAACAAAAGGTAATAACATTAGACCATCATTTGGAAACAGTCTTTTCTGATGCTGGTTGCCCCTTCTTCTTACCTTTACCCGAAATGATTGAACAATTGATTCCATGATCTAAGAGATTTAATTCTATCAAGATAGTACCTAAGCTGTTTGTGGACATCCAAGGTATGTAGTATCATTTCTCCCTCATTTTTAAGTTTAATAAAGAAAACAGGGAGATGGATAGTTTGACTTAAAGTAAACTCAGATACCACTTTAGGCATAAAAAAAGAATGAGCTCTCAAAGAAACACTGTCCTTGTGGAAAATGAGGTAGGGTTGACTCACAATAAGAGATTGCAACTCAAGTAAGTACTCTTCTTGCAGAGGTCAAAGCAATCAATAAAACTGTTTTCCATAATAACAACCTTAAGTCAGGCAAATTAATTGGATCAAATATAATGCTTACTAGTTTCTCTAACACAAAATTAAGATCTCAAGGAGGGATCACTGGTTTACTTGGAGGCCTCTTATGCAAGACCTCTTTCAAGAATGTTTTGACATGTGACTGCCTTGAAAGAGGAAGATTTATGGGCAAACATGTTGAAACAGCCAATAATGAACCATGATAGAGGAATAAGAAAGACTGCAGGATAGTAACTCACAAAATACTGCAAAACCAGGAAACAACTATCCCTGACTAGGTACTGGTTATGTTGCTGGTGCCAACTAGAAAACCTTTTCTGTTTGCTAAGTCATGATTTTCTAGTAGCAGGCTTTTTTGCCTCAGTTAGTACCAGTTGCATCTCCTCAGAAAACAGGTGCATAAAAGTTATTAACCCATTATTCAGGCAGTCAGTTGAAGATGATTAATGTCAGAGTGTATCAAACACATCTGTTTTTGTGTGATTAGATCCATTCTGCAAGGAAACTTGTGGTAATTGCATCTGGCTATTTCCCAAATGAAGGAAAACCATGGTTGTCTGGGCCAGAAGGAAGTCATCACAATGTACTAAGGGGATGTTTTCCTGAATCTTCAGAAGTACCCTGGATATTAGTGAAAATGGTGGAAAGGTACGTAGATACATTGTTGTCCAAAGAAAAGAAGAGAAAATGCATCTGTCTTCCGGGCCTTCTTGCATGGAGTCCTGGAACAGAATTTTGTTGATTGTTCAGTGAGGCGGAAACAGTTCTGCCACAAAGACCATTGAACTGTTTCTTTTATTATTCTGGTACCTCACTCATGTGCCTTCTGTGATATTTCAAAGTTTATTTTCCTGTGCATTTGTTCAGAGAGGAAGCAAAGAGGTCTTCTTTAGGAGCTCCCCACAGATGGATCAAATCTTGGAAACCTGCCCCCCAGATCTAATGTCCATTTGTGAGGGACTGGCCAGGTGCTGCTCAGTTTGTCTGACAATTGTACTGTAAAGCTATATCCCAATCTAACAATGCTAGTCTGCAAAGAGGGTATGACCTTGATCCCCCTTGCTTTTCATGTTCAACATCACTCTAGTATTTTCTGTAACCACTTGAAGAGGTCCTAGGGACCAAAGATGATTCAGTGAATTGAGTGTTTTGATCAGGGCAAGCATCACCTTGATATTTATGTGCTTGCATCTCTCCTTGGTGTTCCCCACCCTCTGCACTTTTATCTCTCCTGACACTTCTCACTAAGCAAATTCTGAATCATCTGTAGTAACTGACTGTTTTGGAGTAGGGAGAGAGAAGGTGATACATTAATTCAAGGATATCTGTTGTCTCCACCAAGTGATTTATCTTCTGACAAACCCCAGTACTGGATCTGACAAAGTTAAGGATGTTGATGCTGGGACTAAAGAGGTTTCTTATACCACTCTATCTTTCACATGTGGAATCTTGACAAGGGTATCATGAGAATCATAGATGACATGAGACCTGAAATCCTGCGGTATTCCTTTGCAGTGACTGAAGTCTAAGTCAAAAAACCCTAGAAATAGATATAAATAAAGATCTGCCTTTTTTTTCCAATGGAAGAAAAGATTTTTGAATGGAGTCTAATTGACATCTCAGGAATAAAATCCTGTGTGAGGGAGTCCAAGGAAGACTTTTGAATGTTCTCTTGCAATTCCAGCTTGTGCAAGAGATTTTTCACCCAATAGAGGAATTTCCTGTCATTTTAAAAAAGACTCTACAAAGATAAGCAAGTCTAAATATGGAAAAATGTGGATACTCTGTAGCCTTCAATGAGCTATAACTGGAGATAGACATTTTGTTAACACACTTGGTGCAGTGGATTGTCCAAAGGGTAAGGCAGAGAACTGATAATGTGATCCAGAAACACAAAACCTTAAGAAATGCTTGAAGTCTCATTGAATAGGAATGTGATTATAAGCATCTTTTAAGTCTAGTGTTGCCAGGAAACTTGAAAGAGTAAGGAGAGGCAACATGTTGTGAAGTGGCATCATTTTGAATTTGGGCACTATCACAAACAGTAGGAAAGAAAGTTCCAGAACATGTCTGAAAGCATTTTCTTTCTTTGGAACTAGAAACATACTTGAATAAAACCCCTTCCTCACCTGGGAAGGAGGAGTTGGTTCTATCATTCCTTAGGACAGCATGTGATGAAGAACAGGTGGAAACAAAACAGTCTGATCTGCATGAGGAATGACCCCCTGGAAAGGACAAATTTATTCCCACTGCCATTTGTAACCCTAATGAATGATTTTCAGAATCTATTTGTCAGAAACAATCTGTTGGCAAAGATACATATGGAGATTCAGACTTTCTGGAAGAGAAAAGGGACGATGGTGGGAGGGGGTCACAAGGTCTTTTGAATAGTCATTCAGGCTTGTTGGACTGACCTTGGTTTTGAGAGGTTTGAGATTTCTTTTTGGAACCTCCTTGCCATTCTCCATAAACATTTACTTGAATTGTGTTGAAACTGTTTATTTTGTTTTTAGCCAAAACTGGATGAGCAGAAAAAAATGCCTTGGACAGTTTGGAAAAGGAGAGCTGAAAAATCTTAAGGATTCCCTACATGAGCTTGCCTCTTCATCTCACTTTTTGATCATCTCTGCAGAAGAGGGGCTAAACACTAAATCTCTATCCAAGGGAGAATTTAAAATCTCATTTTAATATCATCTGGAAGGTTCTAAGAAGACAGCCAAGCAAACCTCCTTATAACCGTATCAATGGCCATAGCCGTGGAAGAAGTTGAGGCATACACACACTGCAAACAATGAGTAGTGATATATGCAATAGAAGAAACTAAGTTATTTAAAGCAGGTTTTTCTTCACAAGCAGAAACTGTAGGTAAAGCATTCCTTGTACTTTGTACAATATGTCAGAATAAACTTTAATATATGAGCATGACAATTTAATATTCTGAAATTCAAAGTTGCAAAAGTATATACCTTTTCCCCATACCTAACAATAATTTTCCATCCTCACAGATAGAGTAGAATTGGAATTAACTAAGTGCTTAGCAGCACAGGAGTCATCTAAGGCTATAGCTGCTGGATCAGGTTTGGGAATTGTGTAAAAAATGTAAAAGACTAAGAAACTTTATACATTCTATGCACCTTTTTAGGGAGAGCTGGCTAACTATTTTGAAAACTGCAGGCAGTAAGACACTCATCCTCTTAAGCAGATAGAGCAGGAGGAATGGGTGTTGATTCAGGAAAATCCTTCTGTAACAACTCATAGTATGTATGAGGGACTGAGAAACCTCAGTGTTCTTACACTGAAAACACTAGGGTATTCTAGCAATAGTCTCAGAGAAAGAGAAACCTTCACAGGGAGAATCAGAAAAGTGAGCTGTCCTTTGAGTCTGTATTAGAACTCTGAGGACAAAACCCTGAATCCATCCCTGCATCTCCCTGTTCAGATTCAGAATCTTGAATTTCTTCAGGAAAGGAGCATCCTTCTTTCTTTTACCAGATACCACTCTACAAAAAGGATTAGTAGCCTCAATCAAACCCTAAGCCAGTCCCAGCAAACTACTCTTATCCAAAGACATTTGAGAAGGAATAGATACATGCTTGAGCTTCTGTTTCTTTCAACAGGAAAAATGGGGCCAACCATGTTACTAATAGCAGCTCAGCTTGCCTAGTGTGGGCACAGCATTCTGACGCAACATGGAAACCTTCCCTGTTCCCTCTCCCAAGATTGACAAGAGTGTTTTTTCCTTGCCCACTGAAGGGACCCCAACAGCCGCAGAGGACATGGCTAACCCCTGATCCATACTGGCTGCAGATGCTACACCAGAGGGATCTGTGAAACAAGATGAATGGGTGGAGGTACAACAAATAGCTACAGCAGAGTCATCCACCTGTGTATGAGGCAAATTGATATCTTGCTGTGGTGTCAAAGGCTGTTTGCTTAACTTTTTGTGGCTAGAAGAAGGACTGACCATGGGAGTGACAATTTGTTCCATGGTCAAGCCAAAAATGATGCCTCTGTCTGGGGGAAAAAAAGACAACAATGCCAGTAAAACTACCAGTCCATAAACATTACTTTTTAGATAGAAAAAAACAATAAAACACACTTTCAAATACTCTGGCAGCCCCACAATCTTAAAATAAACACAATTTCTCCATAGAAACATTTTAGATAACATTGCTTTTAAACTGACAGGAACAGTGAATGCTCTGTTTAAAAGTACATTACAATCTCAAGACAGTCTATTAAAACATTACACTACTGCCTTGAAAATAGCTTTCCCGAACAGGAAAGTAATAAAACATAACTACAAAATAAGAGAATGGAAGTTTTTTAATTCCCCACAGGGAATTTATCTGCCCAGCTAAGGAAATCACAAGCCATCTATCAATCCTCAAAAGCCTCAGAGGAGTATACTGTTCAATGACAGTAAAGCTCTGAAGGGTTTCATGCCAAATCTTGTATTTTATTGAGGTCAGCTCAAGCTGCTTGACAGCAGGATACATGGAAGTTGCCCTGAAGCTTTGGAAACTGGTTGGCTGTTATGTCCTTGGCAGGCTATAACCCATATAGCGAAGGCTACTACAACAGTGATCAATATGAAAAACATCTATTTCAAATTCCTTACTGCTCAGGACCTAGTGTGCTAAATTTAAAAAAAAATACTTACTGGCAATTATTAGAATAAAAATAAAACAAGGATTAAAAAAGACATTATTTATAGCTATGAATCTATGAAACTATGAATCAGGGTTGAATGAAAATAGAGGAAAGATGGATATGTACCATATACTAACCTCAACTGTATCAATAATGGAAGATGACTAGTCAAAGGAATTAATCAGAACACACAGCAGTTGTGATAATGGAGAATTCTTAATCTCTCATTGAAATGGAATGTAATAAAATTACATCAAGGATTGATTTAGCAAATGCTATGTACCAGGAGAGAGTCACATGGCTTGTGCAGGAAGACATTAGGAGGAGCAAAATGCTGGACATTGTAATGTGAAAAAATGATGCAACAATGAGGGCAGAGGAATGAACACCAACATGAATGTGTAACAGTATGGTCAAGTATTGGTGTAAATGACAAGATACTAGAACTGTGATAGCAGAACAACTGGAGAGCAGATTACAGATGCTTGGAGCTAATACTGAGGTATATGGCTACCTGGTGTTCTGTAAAAGGAGTGAGTGATCTTTAGGTAAGAAAAGGAGAAGGAATCTGAAAGTCCTTATAAAAGGGACTGGAAAGTAAAAGCAGTTGCGTACCAAGGAGGAGAATGTAAATATTTTGATTTAAGGAAGTCAGAAAAGCATAAAAAATGGTGGAAAAACATACACTAAATGGGTAAAGACACAGGGCACAATATGAGTAATTCAATAAGAGGTCTAGAAAGGAAGGAAGATGAGAAAAATGAGATAATAGCAGAACGATGAAATAAGAAGATTTTTTTTCTTGCTATATAGAGGAAGTAAGTTAAAAATGCACTTGAGTAAATTACTGAAAGGTTCCTGTGATGCCAGTGCAATATGGAAGAGCAATTACAAAACTGAATAATCAAAGATGAAAAATTCTGCTCTTGTGATGTAAAAGATCCATTAAGGGATGCAGAGGGAAAGAGTACCAAACTTCTAAAAAAAAAGCAAATTCAGTCAATATTTCACAGATTTTTTTTCTCTGGAAGGATCTCATTCCAATTTAATCTAGTTGTCTGCTGAAGTATGTCAGAAGTAGAGAATGGGTCCTCAGCAGACATCATGTACCAGGATGCAAGATCTTCAATTATAAATGTTGTAACAGTTTGTTTAGACAAAATGGAAGGGGTAGGAACAGGACAGTGTTGCCATGTGGGTAGAAAAGTGATTGTGAGAGACAGCCCTCCCAGTGAGAGAGCCAGTGGTGTCCTGTGATAGGCAGTCCTGAGACCTGCGTTTTCTGGTATGTTTGTCTTAGACATGACAGTGAGCATCAAAAAGAGGATCCATCTCTTTGCAGATGATACCAACGATTAATAAGGATCTGAAGAAGCTGTCAAAATTAATTAATATTTGGCAATTGAAGTTCATTGCAGAGAAATAGAAATTATTACAATCAAGTAGGCGGAAATAACCTGAGGTAGAAAACAGCACAGAAGGAGGTCCACCGAAAGCATATGAGCAAGGGAAAAGACGCATTAACACTGTAAATTGAAGCAGTGGGCCAACAGCTCTAGATCAAGAATATAGCAGCCCATAAACATAAGATATTGGTCTGCATGTGAAGGTTGTAGGCACCATTACTCAAAGCATAGCTGTAGTACTGCATTATGTTTGGAGGTGGTATTGGTGGGGAACAAATCTGGAAAGTACATGAAGCCCACCAATATAGTAAAACAGTGAAGGGTTAGATGACAAGAACACAACCAAGCAGTTAGAAAAGATGATTTGTTCTCCTCAAAGGTAAGAGCAAAAGAAAGAACTTGATCGGGATAAAAATATGGGAAACTTACGAATATGAGCAAAAATGAAAGGACAGATGGAGTAAGAGGGATTTTGGACAAGTTGCAGTTTGAGTTTTATGATATATGTTTTCAAAGAAAGGGTAAAATAGCACTGGGATAGAATTCGATATCAGGTGGTAACAGACCAATCATTTAGTCCATCTAAACAGCCTGGAGAATGTGGAAGAAAGGAAAAATAAACAGTGTGGTACCTACTGCAATAATTAGCGAAGACAGGCCTTCATTCTTATGCTCTCTCATGAAAGTATGTAGGGTTACATGTATTATACTGGCTGAAACAAATACAGCTGCAGTTCTTTTTGCAATTCTCTGGAATTTGTTCTCTACACTTCAAAATAATGCAAGTGTTTTGCTATGTCAGTGCCACAAGCAAGAAGCTTAGTAGATCAAAATATTACTGAGCAAATGCTATTTCAGTAATTTGTTTGCTGATTGTTGTCTTTCAAACTAAGACAGAAGTATACGAACTTTATATATGAGACAAACAAATCACACAAAATATAAACATGAAAAGGGAGGGCATAATAACTACTAGCTGATGTATTATGTTTGAGAAAGATAAAACTTGGGTTACATGCTGGCAATCTTCACTTCAGCATGTTGTTACTTCAGGAAAGTAATTTAGTTAGTTCAAAACTCTTTTTGCTTCTAAGGACAATATATTTTTCTTATCAGGCTGCATGTAACTAGTTATAAAATATAAAAGTAAACAAATAAACTGTGCAATCAGATATTTTTATTATTTCATGAAGGCTGGAAGATTTTTTTGCAGATAATCCTAGCATTAATTACAATTCATATGATGACAGTTCATGTTGCAGTTTTAGAAGCTACATATATTTAGTAATATAAGTAGGAGGGTAGTGGGGGTGTAAAATAAAATGCAAATAAGTTCATGTATTTGTCTTGAGTTAAAGTGAAATTAATTTTTGGGAGGCTGCAAAGCTTGGAAATAGTTTAATGTGTTCAGATGTAAAAGAATGTCAGCCATGTTGTGTTTACAGGTTATTCTCTGATGACAGAATTACAGAGTTGAAATGTTTTGCAGTATGTTCTGTGTAATGTATTCTTTACTACCATAATGTGTCACCTGCTACCATTTACTGGAACAATCAATGCACTTTAAAATTGCCATTAGATTGTAGTCCCAAATGATGCTTAGTACATTTTTGACAGATATGCTGTTTATGTTTTACCTGTGTAGACCACCTCATCCAACTTTATCATACAGGGAAGACTCTCATGTGAGCATACACACATGCACTTACACACACACACACACACACACACACACACACACACACACACACACACACACACACACACACACATTCTGAACAGATGGCATAGATCGTAGATGAGATTTGTAATACTATTCAGTTATGAGTTAATTTGAAAAGATTTCATAATAAAAATAAAAGAACAAAGTAAAGCAAACTGACAAATAAATAATGGGAGATTTGAATATAGAAAATGTTTTTCAGGACACAAAAAAGTAAGTTAATTGCAATAAGAAGAATATGCCCAAAACTGGACAATTTTTGATTAATATAGGATGCATAAGAAGTTTTCAGGATGGTTAAGTGGTTTGCTTACTATGGGGGGGGGGGGGGCACTTTTTATTAAAGAAGCTTTGGTATATCTGTGTCTGTGGCGTTTAAGTCCAGTTTTGCATATAAAATATGAGAATAGATTTGCTAGGGCTTTTGTAGCGAATGTAATTTTGAGATGTTTGTGTATGTCAGGAAGGGGTAAATACAAAGCTGTGGCTGCTGTGGATGATGCATGTATATGTGTGAGTGTGTGTGTGTGTGTGTATATATATATATATATATATATGTGTGTGTACATATATATATATATATATATATATATATATATATATATATATATATAGTCATATATCTATTTGTATGTTAACAGATTAGCTGCTTTTCTCCTTACCGTACCCTCTTTTCTATCTTCCCTGAATCATTTTTTTATGCCAAGTATAAACCCACCACATATATAGTTTAGCCTTCTGACATTCTCAAAGTATAAACATAATAATAATAATAATAATAATGCATCAGTTCGACAACTCCTTCTCACTCAGTGTTGCAAGATAATATATACATCATACTCTATATCTGCAATCCTATCACACTGTTGTTTCTTTTTACTATCCTGCATGTTTATTGTATCTTACATTTGTTTACCAACCACAAGTAACAATTTGCAAGTACTGTCCAGGTGAAATAATTTGCAAAGAAGAAAAAAAGTAGAACAGAGAGGTCGCAAGCTGTATGTATCAAAATCAGAACAGAAAGTAATAATATTAGTGTTGAAACATTAATGTCAACTACTCAAAGTATTTCTTCTGAATTATAATAATCTAACCATACAAATACATGTCTTGAAACCCTAACTATAAATTCTTTTCCTAATTGTTCAACAGTTCTATGCCAAAATTAAAGTGATAACTTGCTTATTCACCCCCCACACACACACACATCTAAATAGAAAATCATTGTTCCTCTGGTACCTTTGTATTGCTGAGTGCACGAATCTAAACCTTTGACCACACTTTCAACAACTTATAAGAAAACCCATTACTCTCAGCTAATCTTCAGTAAATCATACAGTAAGATACACAGATGCAAATTCTACAAAGGCACTTCTTAAATATCAAAAACTAAATTCTAAAAAAAAATGTAAATTGACATTTAAATGCTATACATGTTAAAACTAAATTTTTTTGTCTCAGTCTCGGGATTACAGAAAATAATCATGCTATACTTGGCAAGATACAAGGATAAATGATAACAGATACCTTTTTATTTTTAGTTGATAAAATATCCCCATTTCCACAACTGTAAGTCTCTCCAAATATTGGTGGAAGTATTATACTGCTAGTAAAGAAAATGATCAAATAATACTCAGACTACTAGATAAAACTGCTTCCAATAAAAATAAAAAGTCATATCAGCTAATTTATCAAATCGTAATTATCATCCACATTGAAACTACAATGTCATTAGTGCATATCCCCACATTCTACACCCAGCACTACTAGAGTCAGTAGTTTAATGCACAATAAATAGACAACAAAGGGAACCTTATTAACTTAGTTGATTTTTCTTTGACCCTTTAGATCCCACAAAAATAAATTATATAATTCACTTAGTCAGTATACTCTCACTCAGCTTGTTAATTCTCATTCTGGACTAAATCTAACCACAAATAAAAGTTCTCTCCTTGAGAAATAATAATTGAGATGTACAGATTTAAAAATGTAAATGCATAAGCACAATATCCTGTGGTGGTCCCCTCAAAGCCCCGTCTGTATAGTAAGTCTAATGCAGACCACTGAGGATGATCTACGCTTGGCATGCAAGGCATCCCAGGACCCCACTCTGATAAAACGGTTGTGCAGCTCCAAAATAAACAGCATCAGAACTACTCGAGACAGATATGTATCTCAGCAAATTTCCATTGTTTGGAATAGGGTCACCATCCATGTGAAACAAAGTCCTTCAAATAGTCGATTTAAGCATAACTTGGACAACTGGATAGCAAATCAAAAACTATACCCTGGCCTGGAACCTATGTGCGTGGTCTTGCGCACAGAGCAGCATCGGGCAGCTGGGTTATACTATTCTTGGCTCCACAAAGTCTGTGCTGCAAATTTTCCCTTAGAACTAGGCAAGCCTCAACTCAAGTGTTTCAGATCAACTGCTCTTATTGCAACACTTGCATAACCCAAATCAGCACTTGTCCAAATCTCCTAGACAGCACTATTATTTTCCAAATTTCCTGGACAGCACTATTATAATACAGCATAAGACCCTCGATTGTCCGCAAGACAGGTGAAATTTACTTTTCCAAGCATGTCTAGAGGTCAGCTTCAGGTGTACTCTCCAGTTCAGCTGGTGGAATTGGGCATCCTGAGGCAATGTCACAACTGCCTCATGTATACCAGACAACCCTCTCCTCTTACCTCTAGACACAAACACTTGTGAGAGAAGCAAATACACAGCCAGACTGGAGGATAAGCGCTCTCAACCCATGACTGTAACAGACAGTCAGGAGGAGAAGAGACACACTAGCATCACACCACCAGTCACACATGGATCTACAAAACAAGCACCAGCAAAACATACACATAAATACATAAAAACATATTCGGAGGCACTAGGTACAAATCTGAAAAAGAAACAGTGCCCTCCAAAGCAGACAAGCAAGCAACCTGCACCTCCAAACACAAGCCAGAAAACACATAATTCACCTCAGCAGTGTGCCTCACGACAGCCCCTAAGGCAAAACACCATACCCAACACGCTAGTTATAGGAGACTCTATAGTAAGGCACACAGATTTTCCACTCACCAGGCTGAACAAGGAGAAGGTTACTGTCAGCTGCCTGTCGGGTGCTAGGATCTGCCACATAACACAGGTACTTAGGTCACTCCAGAACAAGTACAACTATGACGCTGACGCTGTCATTGTACATGTTGGTGTAAATGATCTAAGACGTACCTCCCTGGACTACATGAAAAGAGACATTGAGGAGCTCTCTGATCATGTAGCCCAAGCTGGTATGACCCTGACCTTGAGTAGCATACTACCTTCACCTAGAATGATACCACAATACAAAGACAAAATGATCAATTTCAACAATTGGCTAAGCTTCTGGTGTCATTCTAAGGGGATCCAGTGTTTGTCTGCCTGGGATGACATGATAGACAACCTCGCTGTTTTGCCAGAGATGGTTTGCACCTGTCACCCCTAGGCTTTCAAATACTGGCCAAGGCTCTTGCCGTCCCCATAGTGCCTTTTTTAGGCAAGGCTCAAAAGACAATCCAACCACCATAACCAGCACAGGTAACCAAAAACTAAGGGTAATGCTACTCAACGCCAGAAGTCTCAACCTCAAAATGCACGCACTTGAGGCACTCCTCAGTATGGAGAAAATCGATGTTTGTGCAGTGACAGAAACCTGGTTTAAGGCTCCAGAGAGCACCCCAGCACTACCAGGTTACAATTCATATCATACCTTCCGGCCTCAGTTACCGGATCGCAGTACAAAGGGCAGAGGTGTATCCATATTCATCAAGGATACCCACATCTCCAGGTTAGTGGCACAGCATGATGCCCTAGGGATCATCCATGCCCAACTATCAGCAGGCAAAACCACATTTCAAGTCGCAGCCTGTTATAGATCACCCACCATGTCCCAAGATGCTCACTCAGCATTCCTTGAGGCATTGGAAAATATAAAGGTCCTACCCAAAACCATAATTTTGGGTGATATCAACTACCCTGGTATAGACTGGGTGAACTACCAAAGTTTTAACTCCTATGCCCAGTGGTTCATAGAATTTATAAATTCAAATGCCCTTGAACAACTGGTATGTTCTCCCACTAGAGGGGACAACATATTGGATTTAGTCATCACAAATATGGGTACCTATTGTACCACGCCCGTTATCACTCCATCTATGGTCAGATCAGACCAAAAACTGATAACCCTAGACATCCTCACCCCTCCACCTCCCCCAGTCAAAGAAACCATTGTTAAAAACCTTTCCAAAGCAAACTTCAAACTACTTGCATCCGGAGTGGAAAGCTTCACTATTCCCTTGCAGAAGGATAATGATATCCAGGATGCGGAATCCTACACCAAGGCAGTCTATATGCATCTTCAGGATTGCATGGACCGTGCTATCCCAAATAAAACCAAGACTCCTTCCTCAAGCAAGAAGAAACCAGTCTGGTGGATCCCGGCCATAAGCAAACTTTACAATAAAAGGAGGAGACTTATACAAAAAAGGGCCAAATCTCAAGTAGAAAAATCATCCCTGATCAGCATTCGTAAGAAATTGAGGGCCCTCATCAAGTCAATTAAAGACAATTTCAAAAAGAAAGTTGCCAAGGATGCCAAGGATAACCATAAGGCCTTCTATGGCTACGTCAAAAACCTAAATGGCAACGCTCAGGTCTGTTCTGAGCTAGTACAAAATGGAACAAAATACACTGACCCCACTGATATTGCCAACATCTTGGATGACAGGTTCAGTGCAAATTTCTCCCCCCCCTCATCACCTACAGGGCCTATTACTATTCCAGGGGATTGTGTAACTCCAGTTATTACTGATACGTTGGTTAATAAGGCTCTATCTAAAGCTTAAAACACTGCCTCCATGGGACCAGATGGTGTCCCGGGCTGTGCCATATGTAAGCGCCAAAATGAATTAACCCCGCATCTGAATACCCTGTTCAGTCTCAGCCTCTCGACAGGATATGTGCTCATAGAATGGCGCACAGCAACGGTGGTTCCGCTGCACAAGGGTGGGCCTACAACCGACCCTGGGAACTACCGACCAATAAGCCTGACCAGTCTGATCTGTAAGGCAATGGAGCGAATCATTATGGAACTAATAAATGGAGAGATTGGGAACCTCCAAACACTTGACCCCACACAATTCGGCTTCATCAAGGGCAGATCATTTCTCCTGAACCTGGTGGACTTCTTTGAGACAGTTACTCAGGCTATAGATAAGGGAAAGGAGGTACACACGGCTTACCTTGACCTTGCTAAAGCATTTGACACCATTCCCCATTCAGGTATTATTGATAAACTCAACAACCTGGGCATAAACCCTTATGTCACAAGATGGATCGCAAACTGGCTCTCGGACAGATCCCACAAAGTAAGAGTAGCGGGACTATGTCCGAATCCAGATGAGTAACGAGCGGTGTGCCTCAGGGCTCTGTCCTGGGGCCCCTCCTATTTGGCATATGCTTCTCAGAAGTACAGACAAGCACTGATGGGCTGTGGCTGACCAAGTTTGCGGACGACTGCAAACTGGGTGCTATAATAGAGTCTCCGGCTGACATGGATATCCTCCAGAAGGGCCTTAACAACACTGATGCATGGTGTCAAAGCCATGGTCTCAGGCTAAATGCTAAAAAATGCGTAGTAATCCCCTTTGGAAAAAACAGAGTACCCGTGAACTACCACATAGGAGGTAACCCTCTGAAATCTGAAGTAGTAATAAGGGATCTAGGGACCCAAGTAGATAGTCAGCTTTCCTTTGATAACCATGTTGCCAAGGTGGTTAGAAAATCCTTCTGTTTGACCCATCTGATCATGAAAGGGTTTGCATCAAGATCTAAGGATGTAATGGTGCTCCTCTACTCTTCCCTCATCAGACCCATTATTGAGTACAATGCACCAATTGGAATGTACCTGGCTAGGCATCTCCAGCAGCTGGAGAGATCACAGAGGTACCTCACTAAGAGGATTACTGGCCTCAAACAGTTGCCCTATGCAGCACGATTGAAAAAACTAAGGCTTTTCTCTGTTGCATACCACCTTCTCAGAGGCGATCTCTGTCTAACATACAGAGCCATGTCCAACCCAGAACTGTTGAACATGCTCCATCTTAGCAAAACCAAATCCACTTGAGCTACACGCTCTAGGGATATAAACTTCAGCACAACAATGAATAGAACATGCTGGAGGGATAGATTCCCTTCGCAAAGACTTCCCTTGCTATGGAACAAGGTCCCGATCTACATAAGACAGAGCCCCTCACTATCACTCTTCAAGAGGAACCTTGACGAGTGGATGGGTAACAGAAAGTTCACACCAGGGATCATACCAACAGCTCTACTAGATAGGGGCCAAGGGTACTAGCTGCTAGATCAAGGGCCTAGGGAACTAACCAAATGGGCAGTGAATACCGCACAACGTGGCTGGGCTAATATATGCCTTTGGGCAGATAGCCCAGTATCTACCTATGAACCTATGAACCTATGTCTCTGATGGACAGAGGCAGTTAGTAAACTGTGTTATTACCAAAAATCACCCCCTACATAAACATCTATTGCATTTTACTTGTAGGACATATTTGGGTTGCATGACCAGGCTTATAAAGACCCTACTGGTCATTAGCCAAGTAAACACCTAGGAATAAGCTAACTGCACATCTACCAGTGTCAGGCACTGTCTTTTAAATCGTCTAAGTTACCTTACACTACGATATTCAGCAGAAGTATTAAAATCAAAAGAAGCTCATATTCTTCAAGAATGTATCTTAGACTGGTCTGGCCTTTATGCTTCAGAAACCCCATCTTATGACTCATTCCTATTTAACTATTTCATATAACCTACACTATATACAATATTTCCCTTTCATTACAAATGCATTAAATGTCAACACTGCTCCTGAATGACTTAATATAAAATAACTCATAGAATAATGAAATAAGACTTAGAAAGTATAGAAATTAGCCAATAATCCTGTGAATAATACTTTCCTTTTCTTTAGACAGCCATGCAAACTAAGAATAAGGGAAGCAATTACTTCATATCTTAGAAGAAAAAAGTTAATGTCTTCCACAACAAAACCTTTCTGGAGAGATGTCATGGACAGAGCCTATATAGACAAACTCAGATCTAGTAAAAATCTTCATCTAATGGATATAACACCATCTAAGGTTTTAAAACCCTTTTGTCTTCTACTTGTCCAGGCATACAAAACTGTCAATCCTTTGGTGCCAAAACCAACAATATAACAACTGCAGTATAAATCAGCTTTCATCACCCATACATTTAACCTACTTCCACACTTTAGGATATTGCAATCTGCCCTTTATGTTTGTGCAAGATCCTTTAAGCTACTACTAGAAGAATTACTGGAAAATTTTGTCAAGATGGCAAATCCAAACCAGCATATTATTCGTAAATTCATAGGTTCATAGGTAAGTACTAGGCTTGATGCACTTGTGGGCCATTTTAAGCCTAGCAACTTTCTCTTTTTGTGCTCAAAATAAACTGTCCATTTTAGTTATAAATTGGCCTTATCCATCCCATGGTCAATAATTATATATTACCTCTAATAAGAATAGTTGAGATCATATCAGAGATAATTAAGGGGACCCATGGATGGCTAAAGCATTTAAGAGCTGCCTATGTCCACTAATAGTACAGGGGGTAGTCCTGGGGTAAATTTTCTGTTTGCCACCCATAGATCTAGGTTGCACTTGAAAAGGGACAGAAATATACATTATTTTATGTTCACCGGGCATCTGTTCTGCCACAGCAGTATCCTGTGTGAGAGATACCTGTCCCTTCAAACTGTTCTGTTGATGTAGCAGAAGTGGCTTATATCCCTAGACTGTGTATTTCTGATGCCATTTCACTTGCTGATGTACAGTAAATCCATCAGTTAACGGGTTGTAGGATGCCTCAACAGACAACATTCCATCCAAACTTTCTGAAGCTAGATGCAGAACCATTGAATAAACCACTTTTACACATGCATAACTTCTCTCTCTTCACTAGAATTGCTGTACTCCAGCACTGCCCAAACATTCCCTAATTGTACTTATCCAAAATTTGTTACTCAAAGGCTTTATGCATAAGAATTTAGACATATCTCCATCTTAGGTCCAATTATCAAACTGTTAGAAGAGTCTTTTACAAGAAAATCTATGAACATCTAAATAAATATGCCTTGCTTAGAACTGGTCATATTACATTAACAGTCATCTGTACAGTAACTGACAACGCAGTATTAGCAATGGAAAAAGGATGTCTAACTAGTAGAATATTTATAGACTGTGGGAGAGTCTTTGAGACTGAAGATTACTCAGTTCTCTTAAACATAGAATTGTAAATGTTATCCGCAGTAAAATGAACTGGTTCAAGAACTACCTTGAACAAAGAGCAAAGTACAACCAGGTAATTTGATTCCTGGACTGACACTAAAATTGGTCCATGGGATCAAAGCTCCACCCTGGTAAACAACGACAGATAGATAGACTGATAGACTGATATATATAGATAGATAAAGAAAAAATATCTGCATCAGCCCTAAAACATTTATTACTCTCCATTTACATTAATGACAGTGCATCCACTAGTCATTATAAATACTTTTATGCAGACGATTCTGTTCTGCAATGTCTGGAAATATCACAGCTCACATTCAAAATGAGATATAAATCGACTTACAGAACTTATGTCAGTGGCTCAGTAACAATAATTTTGACACAATACAGCACCTCATCAACTGACAAATGGCAAATGTATCCAAACAGCATTAACATAAACCAAGTAAAGCAATATAAATTTGTTGGTCTATTACTTCACCTAAGTTATCATTCACCTGATAGCATGCTACTCTATATCCAGTCTTCTTACCCCAGAATCACACCAGAACCTGACCATAAATGCACTTACTCTAGTCTTAACTATGGTCTCCCGTCATGAGTGGCTAAAATTTCTCTAAATATTAAATCATTGTCATATAACTTGTACATATTCTTAACCAATGATCTGATGTTGTCAATCTTCATGTAATCCCTGGCTGTGGACATGGTTCTGAGCCTCGGAACTGACTCGGCTGTTATTCCGGTTCAAGCTCGCTCCTTCCAAATCTGTAAAGCTAGGCTCTACCTATAATGCTCCTAACCAAATTATCTCAGATCTAATTTGCCACTTCATGTTGCCAGATGCATTCTACCACTCTCTCAAGCCTTGGCTGTTATTTTATTGTAAGTTAATTCATTTTTTTCTTGAATCTCTATACTTCTCTATATTTCTCTATCTTACCTATATTTTTCTTTATATCCACCCACTCCTCTCTTAAATATTGTGTGTGTGTGTGTGTGTGTGTGTGTGTGTGTGTGTGTGTGTGTGTGTGTGTGTGCGTGTGTGTGGTCCCCCTTCTTCTTTCTAACTTTAGGTATTCTAATGTACCATTGTTGGTACTTCCCCTTTTTTGCCTCTGAGTAGTTTATATTACCATTGCCGATAATCCTCGTTTATTCCTTTAAAGAATAATTAAAAAAATAGTCTCTCTCTCTCTTTCTCTCTTTACCTCTACATGTGTGTGCTTGCGAGTGTTAGGCCTTTGTTTTTCTTACAATGGCTGATAAGTCTTCTAAGGGTACTTTTGGTTTTAAGAGATGCCAAAAATGTTGAACTCCAGTGGACACACTTTTTATGTATACTGTCTACGTACTGTCCATCTTCAGGAAAATTGAGCTATCTGCCATGGTTTCTCCTCCAGAAACCTAACAGAGCACAGGAACAAATTTATTTTGAAGGGACTCCTTAAAGGTGATTTTGAAGAGGTGATCTATGGGCCCAAGAATAAAGCCAGCTCTTCCTCCTCTTCTTCAGGCTTATCTAAAACAAAAAAACAACCACATTCAGTTCTGCCAATTTCTTTGGAAATGCCTGCTAAATTGACTAGATCTCCTATGGTGCCAACTGTATCTTTGACACCGATGGGTAAAGACAATTTTGCTTCAACACAAACTTTGGTGCAGACACCTGAAGCTTCGGCACTAATTGAACCCTTGATAACGTAGCAGCCTTGTCTAATTTCTGTATCAAGAATTTCATATTCTCCATCAGTGGACCCATTTGCCGACCATCCACAAATCCTTTTTTGGAACCAAGACCACCAATATCCCCATCAGCCTCCTCTATTCAGTCTGCTAAGAGCTTGTCCGAGTCAGACATTATGAGACTGGTGGACCAGCTCCTGACAGTGAGGGGATTGACTTTATCTTTGGCTCCTAGCCAAGTTGGTTCTGGAGCCTTACCTTCTTTGACACCCATTCAGATTCCTCCTCCGACTCCAGCCGAGTCTTTGGAGCCCCTGGTAATGAACATCCCAGCTTCTACTGTTTCAGTGCCTGTAAGAGTTTCCTCTCTGGCACCGATTATTGCCTTGAGCTCTTCTGGTTTGTCAGAACCAGACACCTCCCAAAGATGGAGCTTTGTTGCCGATTTGAGGGCAGGGTTCAACTTTGATTCTTTTGGAGTCTTCCATGCCCCTCTGGGCCACGGCATACATAAGCTCAACCTTGGCTTCTGCCTCAGCTTCCTTGGTGCAAGGTGGGACCACAGTTTTAGCGAACGGCCACATAAGTTTTTTCCCTCGGGAAATATTCTCTTACATGACTATTCACAATTTTTAGGTTTCATGCATTATGTGTCGACTTTTACGTAGTCGCACATATGCAATTTCGGTCTTGTAATATAGACCCCCTGGGGTCAATGGCTGCCTCTATTACTCTGGACCACTTAGCCAGATATCACATGCAGATTCTTCATTGGCTTCTGGCCTCCCAATGGTCATTTTCAATCCAGCCTATGTCTCATCTGATTTTGATCACCAATCCTTGCGAAGAAGATTCCTTTGTCCCCCTCAGCCCCAAGCCATTGTGACCATGGATGCATCTCAGATAGGGTGGGAAGAACAGTCCAAGGCACTTGGTCCCGGATGGAAGCTAACTTGCATATCAGTGTTCTAGAGATGAGGATGGTGCTCTTAGTGTTGCAGGCATTTCAAGATACCCTCCCCTTTGGAACGATCGCAATTCAAATAGGCAACAGTCTGATATATCAGCAAACAAGGGGGAACCAGTCATATGCACTTTGTCAAGAAGCTCTCAGATTATAGCAATGGGCGATTTCTTCCAACCACTTTCTAATGGCAATGCACATTCCGGGGAGCTCCAACATGATTGCATACAAGTTGAGCAGAACCATTCTCATGCCTCACGAGTGGTCTCTCAATCCAATGGTGGCAAAAAAGATATTCTGTCACTGGGGCTAACCTTGCTGTGATCTGTTTCCATCCCCTCTGAACAAAAAGTGCAGCAGTTACTTTGCCCTAATCCCCTCTCTGGGAGTGTCATGTAAAGATGCTCTCCTTCATGATTGGCACCCCCAGTCTTCTGTATGCCTTTCCCTCATCTCCTCTAATATGTCAGTTTCTAAAGAAAGCCAAAAGGTAGAATAACAGAATAATCCTCATTGCTCCATTCAGGCCTCGACAAGTCTGGTTTCCCTTCCTTTGGTCCCACTTGCTTCGGAAAACTTGGTTACTGGACCCAGCTCTAGACCTATTGTCTCACATGGAGGGAATAGCTCATCCAAATCTCCAACATCTCAAGCTCACAGCATGGCTTTTCCATTTCCCATGATTGCCAGGCATTCCTCTCTCACATGCCCAGTCTGATCCAGCCCACTACAAGCCTACAGCTAGAAAGTTGTACCATAACAAATGGATACAATTTGTTAAATGGTCACTTGTCTGTAATACTGACCCCTACACAGCACCTGTAGATAAAGTTTTAGATTTTATGGCCTTACTCTGTCAATCTGGCTCATCAGCTTCTACTATTTGCGTGCATCTTTCTGCAATATCTAACTTCTATATTTGTTTCGATTGTTCATCACTTATGTCTCATAAACTTGGGTGGGAGGTTGGCATAATTGTTAAGGTGTTTACCTTACAGACACAAGGTGCAGTGTTTGATTCTCACATGAGGTAACTAGCTAGGCTTAAAATGGCCCCAAAGGGCAGTTAGCTTAGTATTAACCTATGAATACATAAATTAACCTATGAATGAATACTTTATAAAGCCTTTTTAAAAGGACCCTTAGTGCTAAGACCTCTGTTTAAGGAACCTACTGCTTCTTGGGATTTGTATTTGATTCAACAGTCTCTTATCTCCTCCACTTGTGACTTAAAGTTCTTGTCCTGGAAAACTTTATTTTTGATAGCTATCATGTCAGCCAGGAGAATATCAGATATTCAAGACTTGTCCTGCAAACCTCCTTATTTAATATTCCATAAGGACAGGGTTTCCCTTAGGACAAATCCTTCCTTTTTGCCAAAGGTTGTTTCAGAGTCAAATATCAATCAAGCCTTATATCTCTCAGTCTTTTTTCCTACTTTTTCCAGTAAGGGCGAGTATTGTCTACATTTACTAGATGTACACAGGCAATTACATTTTTACCTTCACAGAGCAAAGGACATCAGAAGATCCGGCCAACTGTTTGTTGCCTTTTCCACACTTTCTTTAGATAACCCAGTATCTAAGGTTACCTTAGCTAAATGGCTTAGGGATTGTATCACTTTTATTTATAACGCAAAGGGATTTTATCCACCACATCCTGTGAATGTTCATTCAACCAGATTTGTAGAGGCTTCTACAGTTTTTCATGCTAGTGCTTCCTTAGATGACATTTGTGCAGCAGCTACATGGACATCTCCTCATACCTTTATTATTCATTACAAACTGGACCAGGTCCCTAGGGGATGTGCATCATTTGGTTCAATGGTGCTTAGGAATATTCTTTCATGAGATCTCCCAAGATTCAGGTAGTTAGGGACTCTGTCCACAGTCAGGGATTACATAAAGACTGACAATATCAGATAAAGAAGTTATGTCTTACCATAACGTTTCATCTGTGTTATTCATCTTCACTAATCCTTTACATTCCCCCCCCCTTCACCCTGCCTAAGACTCCTAATAGACCAAATATTCCCAAGAACTGGCTTTATAATAGGGGACACAGATAAGGTCTCATCTATTACTTCTTGTCTGTGACTATTATAGGCAAACTAGATCTGAGGTAATTTGTTGAGGAGTATTATGGGAAGAGCCTAGTTCAAGAGTTTTGGAAGTCGCGAGCTGGAATAACTGCCGAGTCGGTTCCAAGCCCACAGTCAAGGATTAGTGAAGATTGACAATACAGATGGAACGTTATGGTAAGACATAACCGCTTTTTTTCATATCATGTCTAGTTTAGTATAGTTATTTAAACTGTAGATTTTTTTGTATTGTTTCTGAAGATTGTAAAATTGTTGTTCATAAAATGTTTTATAATACTTTGGAGTTTTTCTCCCGGGTCTCGCCTGAAAATGAGCTCCTATCCAGTTGGACTTTCCCAGTAATCAAATGTCAGTAAATAAATAAATAACCCTAAACTTGTCTCAGATTCAGAAAGTATCCAGACCACTATAAAAACACCTCCCAGTAAAGAGCAAAATGGTTTCCTGCCACAGCTAGATTAATATTTCTCCTGTCCACCTGTATGTAAATAACTACTGCTTCTGTCTGAATGTGATACTTTAAATTTAATGCCCCCTGTATTAACTCAGAACACAAGGTGGCAATTCATTTGCATTTGTACTACAATGCCCCATTCATCCTAATCATTAAGATCAAGTAACTTAAACAGATAGACCCACTCAAGGATATTAGAAACTCTGCATCTACCCAGAAGTGGGAACACAGGAGAATAGGACATGAACTCACCACTTAGATAACCTTAAACAACAAGCATCCATGAGTAACAGATTGTCAACTGTGTTGGAAGCCAGTCTGGACCTGGTTAATACATTCTGGAAACTTTCACCACACTGTTGGGCAAAACTTTATTATAAGCATTGAGGACGGTTACATTATATGTGAAGTATAATATCTGTAAATGTGAACTTGTTAATACGGCTGGATTACTTTTATGTAAATGTAAATTTGCCTATGTCACAAGCAATAATTCAGTAAAGGTATGTAAAAAAAGAGGAAGGATACAAGGTGAAAGTTCTTAAGGGCTATCCTTTTCAAACCTAGGTTTTAGAAGTAGTGTGACCACACCTTTCTGTTAGATCAAATGAAGGCTACCCAACTCAAATGTTTCATCCTACATATCCAAAAGTGGCAAAACCGTGTATGGACAAGATATTTGTACAGGTCAGTGGGTGAATTATTACTGTCAGTCAGTTTCTTCCCTTCAATAACCATAGTATGCTGTCTTACAGGAAAGACCAATTCATAGCCAGATTTATAAATTTGTATTTAATGATTGATTGCAAAGATAGAAACATCGGTTAAGTGCTTTTGTCTAAAAAGACTTCCTCAGAACCGGCTACATTTGAAACATAGATTTCTTAGATAGACTTTGTTAGAAGTTGCTTGTTTCTTCCCCTTTCTTTTCCTGCTAAACACAAGGACATCAAGCTGTGAAGTGGAAACTTCAGTTCATCATGTTCAGTAATATGATTAACTGTTATGAAATAAAAAAAAAATATATATATATATTTATATGTTTTAGATAAGAGAAAATAGATGAGCAGTAAGAACAGGCCATGTACCACACAGCATAACCCACAGAAATCAATGCATGCATCAGTTGTACTCTATTTTTTTTACAAGAAAGGAAACATTAACCTGAATGTTATCGTCCATAGTTATGGACTATACAATTGCCTCCATCCTGAGCAGCCATATGATGTGCACGAGCCTAACACATGGTGTCGGCTGGTCATCATCAGTCATAGTGGGACTGTAACTGAGAGCTGAAGTGACAGATGAGCTGCCTCACCACCAGACCAGCACATGATCATGGTTTACAGAATAGAGCATGCAATAAACATCCTGCATGCAGTAGCTGGGTCATACTGAAGGGTACCCAAGACTCATCCAGGCACTTGAAACAGTTCTTCAGGAGGCCAAAGACCCTCTCATTTGCAATACAGGTCTGAAAGTTGGATCTGTTATAGGGCTTTTCAGCAATTCCACTGGGATTTCTCAAAAGTGTCATGAGCCAAGGCTCTAGGAGTAATCCAGTGTCACCTAAAAAAATAGAAAAGCGAGAGCGAGAGAGAGAGAGAGACAATTCAGCATGACTAACAGCTTAAATGCAATGTATAAACGAGTATTTTTTTAAATTGACAACAAGATGACCACTTGGCATCCTACCATTCAGGAAGGGGTGGTAGACGGAGCTAGTGTGTCAGATATGGGAATCATATGCTCTGCCAGGATGATGGGCAGAGACATTGGTTATGCACCCCCATGCATCATACATTAGCTGGCGGCTGATGGAATGGAAGCCATTACTAATGGGGTAGCTCTCCCACTGTGGAGTAGAGGATGCACTAATTGTAGCATGGGTGCAATCTATTGCACCAAGTATCTCAGTAAAATGTGCCACCCTACAAAAGGCATGTATAGTCCTGGCTCAGTCCTGAGTTTGCAATGGGAAATAAATGTACTGATCCACATGTGCCAAGAGTACACCCGTGGTCTGCTGCAGTATCTTCAATGGAGAAGCCTGTGAGATCCCCATTGTGCCCACTGTCTGTCCCTGGAAGGTCCCCATGCCAAGTATAGTGAGGGTTGTACATACCTTAGCGTCGACATTGATAGGAAGTCCATGCATTCCCCTACTACCACAGAAACACGATGGTCAAAGGCCAACTTACTGTCTGCACATGTTCCCAAGCCCCTGGCATGTCTGCAATTTTTCTAATGAATACTAATATACATTTCTTGGCACCAGAGACAAAGCTTAGCATTTTGTATAGTATATCTTGGCTGGAGGTTGGTATAATGATTAAGGTGTTTACCTTGCAGACACAAGATGCATGGCTTGATTCTCACATAGAGTAATTGGCTAGGCTTAAAATGATCCACATGAGCAGTTAGTTTAATGCTAACATATGAACCTACCCTTCATTTTTTCTTATCCTGTATAATTTACCATATGTAGACCCATTTGAAGAGTTTTTACATTTAGCAGTACTACACAGAAAGCTTAAATATTAGCAGGATTAGCAAGACGTTAATTGTCTTCTCGGGGGGGGGGGTTGAGGCCAAACTTTCAATAGTTTTGCACACAGTTTAGAGGCGGCTACTGTTTGTAAGTAAAGTACTATCATAATGATAACTGTTTGTCTTCATCTAATGTCCACATATTTGGCAACACTAATTTATAATGTTCCTAGTTTATGACATAAATAGGAGTCATCTCCTCTACTGAATTTGACTTCATCTGCTTAATTCATTGCATAGTGCATTTTTTTAGCTAAAACTATGTCATTTTTCTTGCTTTTTCAATGTATGACATAACTATGTAATATTCTTGTTTTCTGAATGTATGTATGTGTCAAAGGAAAAACAACTTCAAAAAGATCAACACACGGCAGGTTCAGGTTAAGGCACTTTAATCTTGCAGCAAGGAGACAAAAACGTGCTAATACAGAGTTTGTCTAACTAGAATCAGGAAGTGAAGCTATTCTTATACATTTCTTACAAGACATCGCCTACCAAGCTGACATAATAAATCACAAGTTCTTTCAATATTATTTCATAGCAGCTGTTTGTCCATGATTTTCTGCTGGCACATCAAGTTTACAAAAAAACTTCCTAAGAAAAACAACGTGGCCTTGATGACCACCGGTCAGATACAACTTCCCACTATGCAATTTTGCCATTCAAGGTACTATGGCTAATTCGAGCACAAAGCAAGTACAGGTTATAGTTCATTTCTTCAAGCAGTCTTTGTTCATCTGTATCTGTCTTTTCTGCAGCTGTGCATGTTCTCATAACACGAACAGAGCTGATTGTTCAAGTTCAGTAACATTATAGAAAACAGTATTGTTCTATTCATTATTTTCCTGACCTAGCAGATAATCACCTGCTTCTCAGTAAATTTCCAAAAGGCATAAGCATGAATTTTGCTGTGCTAGCAAATACTAGGTCAGAGAGCATCTTGCAATTTCAGAAAGCATACTGCAGTTTGAAAAGCATCTTGTAATTTCATACAGAATTAATCTGTACATAAAAGAGAATGGAATGTGTTAACCCTTTTGGCTTCTAATAAGCACTAAACATATACATTAATGCATATTTCTCTAATAGTATGTTAATGTCTTGTTTTTTTTTTTTTTTTTCCTTAGGTTCATAGGTAGGTACTAGGATATCTGCCCGTAGGCATTTATAAGCATAGCCAGAGTATGTCAGCTTGCGCCACCCCATTGATTAATTAACTGAGCCTCTGTCAAGAAGAGCCAATGAAGTGATCCTTGGGGTGTATTTTCTGTTAGCCATCCACTCGTCAAGGTTTCTCTTGAAGAGTGTTAGTAAGGGGCTCTGCCTAATGTAGTTAGGAATTTTGTTCCAAAGTATGGGGAGTTTCTGTGACAGGAATCTATCCCTACAGCATGTTCTATTTATTGTTGTGGGAAGGTTTAGCTCACTAGAGCGAGTGGCTCACAGTGACTTGGATTTCTTTAGGTGAAGCTTTCTAGAGCTTTTCTCCTCAGGTCTCCACTGAAAATGGGCCTTTGGCTCAGCTGGACTAAACCGGTTAACAAATGATGAATAAATAATAAATAAATTTATATGAAATATCCTTTCATAAGTTCATAGGTTAGTACTAGGCTATCGGCCCTAAGGCCTATACAAGCCTAGCCATAACAATTCCCTGGATATTTCTTCCCACAATATTTACTTCCCTGGACCCCTGTCTAGCAGGGCAACTGACATGATCCCTGGGGTGAATTTCCTATATTCCATCCAATCGACAAGGTTCCTTTTGAAGAGGGCCAAGGAGGTGCTCTGCTTGACATGTATGGGCAGTCTATCCCAGAGTATGGGGAATCTCTGGGACAGGAACCTATCCCTCCAGCATGTTTTGTTCATTGTGATGACAAGGATTAGATCCCTAGAGTGTGAGGCTCTGAGGGAATGGGATTTCTTTAAGCAAAGCATGTCCAACAGCTCAGGGTTTGACATGGCCTTGTATGTTAAGCAGAGATCACCTCTGAGTAGATGATATGTCACAGGGTATAGCTGGCATTTTTTTAGATGGTCAGCATAGGGCATCTTCTTTAGGCCTGTGATTCTTTTAGTGAGGTATTCTGTGGCCTTTCCAGCTGTTGCAGATGTCTTATGAGGTACATACCAAACGTGGTGTTGAACTCTATAGCAGATCTAATGAGGGATGAGTACAGTGGAACAATGACCTCCTTTTTTCTGGGTGAAAAGACCTTAGTGATGAGGCGTGCCACATAGAAGGATTTCCTGACTGTTGTGGCGATGTGGTTATCGAAGGTGAGACCACTGTCCACATGTGTCCCTAAGTCTCTCATCACATTTTCATTGTTTAGTGTACTGTCACCTATGTGGTAATTCATGGGTACATGGTTTTTCCCAAAGGGGATAACTATACATTTCTTGGCATTAAGCTTCAGCCCATGGCTCTGGCACCAAGTATCTGTTTCTGTAAGACCCTTTTGTAGAATATCCACATCATTTGGGGATTCAGTAATGGCTCCCAGTTTGCAGACATCTGCAAACTTTGTTAGCCAGAGTCCCTTAGTGTTGGCCTGTACTTCAGAGAAGTAGATGCCAAACAAGAGCGGTCCCAGGACTGAACCCTGAGATACTCCACTTGTCACTTGTCTGGAGCTGGATTTGGAGTCGGCTACTTTTACAGTCTGGGATCTGTCAGTAAGCCAGTTGGCAACCCATCAAGTGACGTAGGGATTTATGCCCAGCTTAGTAAGTTTATCTATGATTCCAGAGTGGGGGATGGTGTCGAAGGCCTTGGCAAGGTCGAGATAGGCTGTGTGGACTACCTTGCCCTCGTCCACAGCTCTGGAGACTGATTTGAAAAAGTCAATCAGGTTCAGGAGACAAAATCAGCCCTTCACGAACCAAAACTGTGTGGGGTCCAGTGTTTGAAGGTTGCCAATGTCTTTGTTTATAAGTTCCATGATAATGTGTTCCATGCCCTTGCAGATCAGGCTCATCAGACTGATGGGACGGTAGTTCCCGGGATCCAAGGTGGATCCCCCCTTGTGGAGTGGGATAACTGTAGCTGTGCGCCACTCAGTGGGCACGAAGCCTAAGGTGAGGCTATGATTAAACATGACACTTAGGTGAGGTGTCAGTTCATTTTGTAGTTCATGTAGTACACAGCCTGGGATGTAATCTGGTCCCATGGATGCTGTATTCTTAGCTTTGGAGAGTGTGGTTTCTACCTGTGTGGCTGTGATTACCGGAATTTGGCAATCTTTTGGTATTGAGATGGGCTCTTTAGGGGGTGAGAGGGGGGTGAAGTTGGCACTAAATCGATCTGCCATTCTGTTGTAGCTCAGAGCAGATCTCAGCATTGCCATTTAGATTCTTGACATAACTATAGAATGCCTTGTGGTTGTCTTTGGAATCTTTGGCAATTTTATTTTCGTAACTAGCTTTTGAGGATTTTATGAGGGATCTCAGCTTCTTACTGAGGCTGGTATGGGAGTTTTTTGCATCCTGGGATTTTCCTCTTTTCTGCAACAGTTTCTTCTTTCTGTTGTATAGTTCCTTATGGCAGGGGACCACCAGATTGGCTTCCTTTTTTTGGAGGAGAGCGTCTTGGTTCTATTTGGGATGGCACGATTCATGCATTTAAACATTTCCTTTTATTTTTTTTTTTGGTGGGGTTTACTTTTTTGCTTTACCCTTGTGCCATAAAGAAAAGTTTATTAGTAAGTATGAGTGATGAAGCCTCATGCAAATGCTTCTTTTTATTATTACCATTTAAGATACTGCATTTGTAGGAGGAATTTACTAAATATAGGGTCAATGTAAACTTGCATTCCAGTTGTCATTTAAATTATCCCACTGTGTATAGAACAGATGTTATAATTTTTTTGATACAGCTTTATAGAGATTTTAGAAAGGACAGATAGGCTTTATATGCTAAATGATGTTTCTGTTATGGATGTGATAGTTATTTTAATGCAGTTTTACTTTTTCTGTTTTTGTATTGGCAATATTTTGAATTTTCTGTGGTGCTTTACTTCAAAGTGCTTTATGTGAATGTTTGAATTTCAGTGATTTTAGTCTTACACTGAATTTATACAGACCTCCTGTAAGTTGTTTTCCTTATGAATGACTGACTCCTAAACAAGGAACTAGTTCATCACAAACAACTGACAAAACAAGCCTGTCAAATACCAAAACACACAACAGTAGTACACTGTTTTTGTAGCAGTCAAGGCTTTATTATGTGGGAGGCAAATGCTCCCTTGCATAGATATACCAATTTCAGAGTTACAGAGCTGTAGATAACACTACTGAAATGCAGATTGAGGAAATAATGCTTCAAGATATGGATATCAGCCACTTAAAAGGAAACTCGGAATGTTATTATTTCCCATTATGAAATGAAAGGGAACACAGCAAGAGGTTCTCCTGTTCGATCCTCGGCTGGGGTGCCTTCTGTGCAGAGTCTGCATGTCCTCCCTGTGGTCACATGGGTTTCCTCTGGGTGCTCCAGTTTCCACCCAAATCCCAAAGATCTGCTGTAGGTGGATTGGATACTCTAAATTGGCCCTAGGCATGAGTGTGTATGTGTGCCTTCCGTGGAAGGTTGGGCGGTGGGCTGGCAACTTGACACCGTAAAACTCCACTGCCAATCATGAGCAGACAGTTGACCCACTGTGGCAACCCCTACCTGGGAAAAGCCGAAATAAGAAGAAGATAATGAAATGAAAGGGAACCCTGTTATCACAGTGCTTAGTTGGTCAGTAGAAGACAAATCTAACTGCAGGCAAACTTTCTTTTTGTTATTAAATCTGCCCTGGGATTCAGGAACATTAGTACCACTAGTAAGCCCTCTTTACTTCTAGTTGCAGCCATTTCTGATTCAAGACAACTCTTCCACAATGTGTAACTCTGGTTACATATAGTTCCTATGGCCCTCTATCCTACTGTAAATGTAAATGAGGCATTGTAGGGGAGTGTCATATGGTAATTGGCCACGTGCTTTTCCCTTAGAAATGCTTGCTCTAGGTGATATGCACAGCCAGGTCATTCAGAGTACTACTAGGCTGCATTATATCACCATCACTGGATGCATTGCATTATATCACCCCCACCGGATGTATTGTATTATATCATCACCACTGGATGCATTGCATTTTATCACCACCACTGGATGCATTCCATTATATCACCACCACCAGATGCATTGCATTATATCACCACCACCAGATGCATTGCATTTTATCACCACCACTGGATGCATTGCATTATATCACCACCACCAGATGCATTGCATTATATCACCACTACCAGATGCATTTGTTAACTTGGCCAAAATTTTGCATTCACCCATTGCCGTTAATGGTGGGATTACATTATAGGTAAGTGGTGGGGTGTTTAACAGACAGGTAGTGATGGGGTGTGTGCTTGTGCACGTGTGTGTGGCTGCATGTGTGTGGGTGTTTGCAGAGGTATGAGTGCTCTCAGGTGTATGTGTGTGTGTGTGTGTGTGTGTGTGTGTGTGTGTGTGTGTGTGTGTGTGAGTGTTTGTCTGTGTTTACATCTGTGTTTGCTTGTGTTTTTGCAGTAGGGGGGGTTTAATTTGGGGATAGTATGGAAAGGTGTATATATATATATATATATATATATATATATATATATATATAGGTGAATGTGTGAATATCCCCATGAGTGTGATCAGGTGGAGAATATTCAATGTTCAGTGAGTTTGTGTGTATGGTAGTGTGTGTGTGTGTGTGTGTGTGTGTGTGTGTGTGTGTGTGTGTGTGTGTGTGTGTGTGTGTGTGTGTGTGTGTGTGTGTGTGTGTGTGTGTGTGTGTGTGTGTGTGTGTGTCCAGACCTCTAAACTTCCCTTAACTAAGAAGCAAATCCTACAATACTGGGGAGGACACTAGACACCGGGGACTTTTACATATTATCTCAAGTCACTTCTAAAGTTAATAGAACAACATATTTTGCAGCATAAAAGAACACCAAATACAAGCAGCACTATTTAATATTAGCCTAATCCACATATTAAGTGAATAGAACACATTTTTTGGCATTAACTATATTACAGACACTGAGAAGTATTGAATTGTAATGTCTAGATTTATTGACCATCTGTAATGGCTCATAGGTTCATAGGTTCATAGGTTGGTACTAGGCTATCGGCTCTAGGGCCTATATAAGCCTAACCATAACAATTCCCTGGCTATTTCTTCCCACAATATTTACTTCCCTGGACCTCTGTCTAGCAGGGTGACTGACGTGATCCCCGGGGTGAATTTCCTATCTCCCATCCAATTGTCAAGGTTCCTTTTGAAGAGGGCCAAAGAGGCTCTCTGCTTGACATGTATGGGCAGTCTATTCCAGAGTCTGGGTAGTCTCTGGTTTCAGGAACCTATCCCTCCAGCATGTTTTGTTTATTGTGATTACAAGGTTTAGATCCCTGGAGCGTGTGTCTTTGAGGGAGTGGGATTTCTTTAAGTGTAGCGTGTCCAATAGCTCTGGGTTTGACATGGCCTTGTATGTTAAGCAGAGATCGTCTCTGAGTAGACGATATGCGACAAAGTATAGCTGGAGTTTTTTTAGATGGTCAGCATAGGGCATTTGCTTTAAGCCTGTGATTCTTTTAGTGAGGTAATTCTGTGACCTTTCCAGTTGTTGCAGATGTCTTGAGAGGTACATGCCAAACGGGGCGTTGTATTCTGTAATGGGTCTAATGAGGGATGAGTACAATGGGACAATGACCTCCTTTTTTCTGGATGAAAAACCCTTAGTGATGAGGTGTGCCACATAGAAGGATTTCCTGACTGTTGTGGCAATGTGGTTATCGAAGGTGAGGCCACTGTCCACCTGTGTCCCTAAGTCCCTAAGGCCTTTGTCTTCTGAGGGCCATGCATCTTGTGTATAAAGACAAGGGTAACACTAGATATCAACATGGAGTCTTTTTCATTATTTCTCTAATACAATTAAAAAGCTAAGAGATCAACAGGTTTTACATCATGATGTACTTTTTGAACAGTAAGAATTAAGACACGCAGAGTCTGGCATTAATTGCTGGCAGTAATCATTACTAAGTTATGCGGGACATTAGCTCAAGGACAAATAAGAGGTAAAATTTGTGTGTGTGTGTGTGTGTGTGTGTGTGTGTGTGTGTGTATGTGTCTGTGTGGGAGATGGATATGTGTATGTGTTTGAGTATTTGAAAATGTGCTTTCTTATGGGGGTGAATAAAGCATGGCCCACACTGAAGTTTTTTGATAATCATAATGTTATTTTGAGACATGCATATTAACCAGTAATAAGGTCTTTCCTCATCGTGGCTAATGTGTCTCTGAATCACTGTTTGCTGCAGTTGCCACAGTCTTACCACTCTTAGCTGGGCAGATCCTGAATCCTGGCACCATAGTGTGAACTGGGACATCAACTGTTCATTGCTGTAAAATAAGTAGTCTTACTTTAGGTGAATGTAGTACTGTATGCACATCTATGAATGCAAAGTCATGTCTACTGTGCTATGTATATGTAGTAAAACTGATCCAGAATTAGTACAATATTTTTAAGAAGTCATTTCAGTTTTTATGATACCTGATTTCCATCATATTTGTCCTCTATATGGCATAAGTAGAATTATTTTTTAGAAAGTTATTTCACTCTAGTTTCATTTCTTTGTGGTAACTGTTTTTGCACTATATCTGTTTCTAATATTGTCCTTGAAAAGGCACAAACTTCATTTGAAGTACAGAGGTATCACTAGTGTTTTTCAGCATTAAGAGAAATTATTTTTCATTACTATTTCATTTTCTGTAGTTGGGTTTGTAATAGCTGTTATTTAGTGACAGTTTCATTTTGTCCTGCATGGATTGCTTTTTGTGATTTGAAAGCATGGCAATAACAGAGGAAGACAAGTGGTGTGGAGGCCATACTTACTTAAAAGTTATGTTCTTCATGAGGTCAGTGCTTTCGAAGATGAAAATACTGATGAAAAATCTAAGCCTTCAGTGTAGCAATACAAAACCACAGCCAGTATGAAGGATTATGAATCCTCAATGTAGCAATATAAAGCCACGGTCACTACTTGTCCATACCAGTATGTGACAGTTACCTAGAGATTTTAGACTAACATAAAAAACCTACCAACTTAGTCAGCACAGATTCTGAAACGACAAAACAATAAGCAAACTTTTTAAATTATGAATACTTGAGTCATGGCTAAATATGGTAAGCTTGAACGGCAGGGGCAAAGTGTTTTTTCCACCACTCTCAGAAAGGGATTACATTACTTTAAAACAGTTTGAAATGTTCATCTAATCATAATGCCCTTTGCAACTCAGTTTTCAATGGCTCTTGCATCAGTGTTCAGATGTGTAGTATGCAACAAAATATCTACGAGCAAACTGTCTAAGCATGCTTTTTCTGGTCTGACTCTCTGAATCTTGGCATATGTAGCATAACTGAGGAAAACGTCCAGCATTTGCCGCTCTGGTGGCTTAGAGGATGCCCTAACTGTGGCCCAGTTGGCCCAGGTTTATTAGCAGCTTAGGTGGCTGATGGGGTGGCAGGGAGAGTGTTTATCACTAATGGTGTCTTGGTGGAGGTGTGGTTTAAACAGGGGAGTTGTCCTCAAACTTAAGTGGTGAGCATGGGAGAAAGGGCAGGGAAATGGGTAGGGCATTTAAATAATTCTCCCCAGGATGGAAGCAGAGACAGATGATGGTGTCTTTGTGATCCACAACCTGCCGCAGTGATATCAAAGTAATTCTGGGAGTGAAGTAGAAGATTAACTGGTAGATGTGATGCTCTTGTGGGCCAGGCCAGTAAAATGATGTCCCAAACAGCAGAAAAAAAAAGATTAAAAAAAGGACTTCCTGCAGTCATCAGATATGGTACTGATTTGTTGACCTGTCTGTAAGCTGTCTTGCTAAAACTTCCCAGACATGATGGACATCCAATTTAAGTTTTGAGTCACAAAGCCATTTTCTGTTTTCACTGGGTAACACTGCTGATACACAGCTTTTGGTCTTCCAATTCATTTTCTATTGGGTTGATATCTTCTGTATAATACCCGTATCCTCCCTATGTCCACAAAGATTTTTGCAGGATACCAACTGCATTTTCATCCTTCATCACAGAGACGTGGAACAGGTGAACTGAATGGTCTCTGATTTGCTCATATGTGTATATTTGTATTAAATAAATAAATGTGTGTGTGTCCTGTAATGGACTGGCCTCCCATCCAGAATTAATTCTATGCTTTATACTTGCTGATTTCTGGGATATGCTCAAGTTCCCCCACAAACCCAATTAGGAAAAAGTATTGTAAAGTCAAATAACTGTAACAAATGTAGGACATTTTGACTGCAAACAGTTAACTTTGCTGCATCTGTTAGCTTCCTTTCTGTCAGTAATTGTAAACCATGTAACAGTGTTTTATAGCCACAATAATTCTGTACTGTATCTGGAAACTGCACTGATGTGATTGTTCTGCTCGTTGTATTTCTATGGGTGCTGCTATACTAGATGCATTTAAATCCCTTTTCCATGCCTTTTCTTTCTCTTCTGTTAAAAGTGTTTCTCCAGTGCTACTGAAGGCAAATTGGTAATATAACACCTATTTTCACCAAAATGTTTGATACAAACTTAGCTGTCTATACCTGTGCCACCCACTACTGAGATGGCACCCATATGGACAAGTGTCAGAAGCATCCAAAGAGTTTTAATAGCAGAGATGCAGGAATAGATTGCCCCACCTATCCCCCAGCCAGCCCCTACCAACAACCCTGGTTTGTTCTCAAACCCAGATCACTATCATTACAGTAAGAATCCTATCTTGTTTACTAGTGGGTTGAGTGCCATCTACTGATATATTCGACCAGAGATTTTCAACCTTTTCATCTCACAGCACACAAACTAATTGCAAAAATCTTGCGGCACACCAAAAGTATAATTTTTGCCTGACAAACAAATAGGTATAATTTTGACTGATTTCAAAAATATTTTTCTCTTTTTACTTGCATTTAATATTTAACGAGATATCTGAGCTTGATGTTGTTTTAGAATGTCTTCCGTACGAGGCTGAATTTTAGACAGCCTTACTCTTAAATCTTCTATTATTTTGTTCTTAATATATTTCATTGCAGGAAAGCTTGGTTTGCACAAATGTGACATGGAGAAAGGAAGAAGTGCTTCTATTGCTTTTTTTGTAATATTGGGAAATTCACTTTTAAGATATAACCAAAATGAAGTAGTATCTGTTGTTGAATGTTTAAGTTTTACATCCTCTTGTCATTTCTTCTTTCTGTCAACTCATCCTTTTCTGTTTGTTTGTGTCTTTCGGCTTTTCCTGGTTAGGGGTCGCCACAGCGGAACTCTGGTCCGCTAATGATTGGCAGTTGATTTTTACGTACCGGCTTGCCAGGCCTGATGCACAACCTTCAACGAAGGTACGCCCATTCACGCATGTCTCCACGCAGAAGACACTCTAGCTGAGAATCGAACCGGATAGCGTCTTACTATGAGGTGACAACGCTACCGCAGCACCACTACCACGGGTCAACTCAACTCATCCTTTTCTATAATATTTAAATTTGCCAGTTTGCACACATTTAAGACAAATGGATTTTTTATCCTATCCAAGGATGGTATGTCAACTGAGGGAAAATATTTTTCAGTATTTATACTAAGTGATCTTAAAGTCTGTAAAATTAGATCTATAAGACTTCCATCCAGTTTCCACCTTTTTGTAAGCTCAAACATTTTTACTGCATTTTTTTCTTCTGACTCTTTCTTCCCAAAGCATTTGTTTTTCTTTGAAAGCATACATTTTGTCAGTGGAAGTATGAATATTTTCACAATCTCCTTGCATACTTTTAATAAGTGTATTCAAAGAGTGAAACAAATCAGAAATAAATGCAACCTTGATTTGATTATTTGAATTGTGTTGCATTACTTTCTGCTTGTTTTTCCAGGATTTACACAGGGTGGTGATTACAGTGGTTTAATTAAATGCACAAAGAAGCGTACACAAGTCTGTATCAATCAATTGTCCATTTAATTTAGAGTAGGGCAACTAGTTCATTTTTGAAGAAATAGCATGTCTTCTGAGTAAAAATGTAATCATTTGTTTGTGTCTATCTGTTTGTTGTTTGTTTACATCTGTGTACAAATCATTGTATTTGTGTTTATTTGGTGTTTTAAACTGTAAAAATGTAACAGTTTGTTGAATGTGATTTTTGGAGCTTTTCTCCCCGGGCCTCCGCTGAAAATGGACATGTATCCAGTCGGATTCTCTCGGTAAACAACTGTAGAATAAAATAAATTAAATAAATAAAAATAAATAAATAAATGTCTAATGCAAAAATCTAAAATGTAAAAGTTAAATATACATGCTTGTCACAAATATATCTGGTTTATAGAAGCATTCATTTAGCTGTTTGCCATCTTTCTATCATATACTATATAGTAAGCCTTGTGAATTTATTATGTGTAGCTTTAATGAAGACGACAGAAAACAAATGATAAGTCTGCTATATGGACTCTAATGCTCTTCTTGGTGGGGTCACCCTTGGTATACGTTTTTCCATCACCTTCCTGATTTTGATATTTCCAAGTTTTCAGCATTCCTCCACACCCAGTTTTAACTAATTCTGTATTAATTCCTTATCAGTAGTAATATTTTAGCCAATAGAAGGATGCGTGTTTTGCTAGGGCATTAGTAATGATATTCCTATGAACATCAGCATATGTGCACTTTTTGTTAGTCTTACCAATATAAAAACATTGACACTGAACACAATTTGCAAAATAAATCATATAGGTTCATAGGTTCATACTAGGCTATCTGCCCGAGGGCATTTACAAGCCTAGCCCAATAGTTTTGTGGCTTACGCCACCCCTTTAGTATGGGGAACTATACCCATTATTTTGCTGTGCCTCTGTTGAGCAGTGACACTGAGGTAATCCCTGGGGTATATCTGCGATCTCCCATCCATTGGTCAAGATTTCTCTTGAACAAGGCCAGCGAGGTGCTCTGCCTCACATATACCGGGATTTTATTCCACAGCATAGGGAGTCTTTGGGTGATGAATCTATCCCTCCAGCACGTCCTATTAATAGCCGTGTCGAGGTTTAAGTCTCCCGCCCTTGTGGCTCTGACGGATCTAGATTTTTTGAGGTGAAGCATATTCATCAAATCTGGGTTTGACATGGCCTTGTATGTTAGGCAAAGGTCACCTCTGAGCAAGCGGTGCGACTGAATAGAGCTGGAGTTCTTTCAGTCGGGCAGCATAGGACAGATGTTTGAGACCCTTTATCCTTTTGGTGAGGAACTTTTGTGGCCTCTCCAGCTGCTGCAAGTGTCGGGTCAGATACATTCCGAATGGGGCATTGTACTCAATCATTGGTCTGATGAGTGATGAGTATAGGGAGACTATGACCTCCCTTGATCTAGATGAGAATCCCTTCATGATAAGGTGGGCAATGTAGAAGGTCTTCCTAACTACTTTAGCTACATGGGTGTCGAATGACAGACTACTATCAACCTGGGTCCCCAGGTCCCTGATAACTTCTTCTGTGCTCAGTGGATTGCCACCTATTTGGTAGCTAGGGGTAACCTTGTTTTTCCCGAAGGGTATGACTATGCATTTTTGGCATTTAACTTTAGGCCATGGCTCTGGCACCAGTTATCCGTTTCTGTGAGACCCTTCTGAAGGATATCTGTGTCAGATGTGTTTTCTACTATGGCCCAGTTTGCAGTCATCTGCAAACTTTGTCAGCCATAACCCTCCTGTGTTTGCTTGTACTTGGAAAAGTAGATGCCAAACAAGAGTGGGCCCAGGACTGAGCCCTGTGGTACACCACTTGTGACAGGCTTTGAGTCTGACATGGCGCCAGCAACTCTGACCCTGTGTGTTCTGTCACTCAGCCAGTTTGCAACCCATCTTGTGATGTATGGGTTAACATTTAAGCTGATGAGTTTTTCAATGATACCCGAGTGGGGTATTGTATCGAAGGCCTTCGCCAGATCGAGGTAGGCTGTATGGACTGCCTTTCCCTCATCAATGGCTTTGGTGACTGTTTGAAAAAGTCAACCAAGTTTAGAAGGCATGATCTGCCTTTGACAAAGCCAAACTGGGATGGATCCAAAGTCTGCAAATTCCCTATGTCTTTATTTATGAGGTCCATTATGATCCTCTCCATGGCTTTGCAGATAAGGCTGGTCAAGCTAATGGGCCGGTAATTTCCAGGGTCGGTGGAGGCACCGCCTTTGTGAAGTGGGACCACAGTTGCAGTGCGCCACTCCTGGAGTGCGTATCCAGAGGTAAGACTATGATTAAACAGCTGTCCTAGCTGCGGGTTTAATTCCTCGTTGAGTTCGTGGAGCACACAGCCGGGGACACCATCAGGTCCCATGGATGCTGTGTTTTTTGCTTTGGAGAGAGCAGTTCTCACTTGGGCGTTGGAGATGTTTGGGGGGCTGCAATCGCTTGGTATAGATATCTCTCCTTTTGGGGGGAGGGGGGGGAGAAGTTTGCACTGAACCTGTCGGCCAGTATGTTGGCAATGTCTGTAGGATCAGTAATCTTCACATCATTTTGAACTAGTTCTGAGCATATCTGGGAGTTTCCTCCCACGTTTCTAACATAGCTAAAGAAGGCCTTATGATTGTCTTTTGAGTCTTTAGCTATTTTTCTCTCAAAATTTGCTTTGGATGATTTTATGAGAGCTCTTAGTTTTTTACTTATAGTGATCAAGGGTGTCTTACCTTTTAAGGATTTTGCTCTATCTTGTAGTAGCTTCCTCCTTTTGTTGTAGAGTTTGTTTATGTCTGGGGTCCACCAGAGTGGACGCTTGCCTTTGGTACAAAGAGTCTTTGTTTTGCTTGGGATTGCCTTATCCATGCAGTCCTGCAGGTGCTGGTAGAAGGCATTTGTATGTGATTCAGCGGCTTGAGTACTGTTTTCCGCCGGCTCGGGGGCCTTAAAGGAGACCACACTAGTCTTTAGAAGTGTGAAGTCGGCTTTCGAGAAGTTCTTTACTGTGGTCTTTTTATTACAGGGGGGGTGGGATGAGGACCTCCAGCGAGATTAGTTTGTGATCTGATCTCACCAGTGAGGGGTATACTTCCGGTGTTGAACATTGTGCTTCCATGTTCGTGATGATGAGATCAAGTATGTTTTCTCCTCTTGTGGGGATGGTGACTAGTTGTTCCATGGCATTTGAGTTTATGAATTCCAGGAACTTTTGGGCTAGGGTGTTTGGGCTTGAGTAGTGTTCCCAGTCTATATTAGGGTAATTGAAGTCACCTAGTATGATGGTGTTTGGTGATACATTTATCCCCTCTAGTGTTTTCAGGAAGGCCATGTGAGGTTCCTGAGTTTGTGAGGGTGGCCTGTAACATGCTACAATTTGCAGAGCAGTCTTGCCTATGGTTAATTGCACCTGGATGGTCTCCGATGCATCATGCGTTGCCACCAGTCTTGAAGTGTGGGTGTCTTTGATGAATATGGATACCCCCCTCCTTTCTTGGTATTGTCCGGATTTTGGGGCCGGAACGCATGATAAGAGGTAAAACCTGATAGTGCTGGGGTGCTCTCAGGAGCCTTGAACCAGGTTTCTGTCACTGCACAGACATCGATGTTCTCCATACTGAGAAGGGCCTCGAGTGCATGCATTTTGAGATTTAGACTTCTGGCATTGAGCAGCATTACCCTTAGTTTTTTTCCTTTTTTGTGTTCTAGGGTGGTAGGTTTAGAATTTGAGCCTTGCCTAAAAAAGGCACTATGGGGGTGGCAAGAGCCTTTGCCAATATCCGGAATCCCAGGGGTGACAGGTGCAAGCCATCCCTTGCGAAGCAGCGTGGCTTATCCAGCATGTCATCCCAGGCAGACAGACATTGGATGACAGATATTTTCTGTATTACATTTTCATGATGCCTTGAACATAAGCCTTTCTTGGCTAATAGCGAAAGTAAAAAATAAATCTACGTTTATATCCTTGCAGAGAGTTCAGTTTTAACATGAGACCATGCCCAATTTTCTCCTGAAATTTTTATCCACATTTCCTTATTTATGTCTTTATAACATAAATGTTGTTGTTGTTGTTGGTCTTTCGGCTTTTCCCGGTTAGGGGTCACCACAACGGAACTCCGGTCCACTAACGATTGGCAGTAGATTTTCATGAACGCTGAGGTGCCAGCTCAACGTTCAACCTTCAACAAAGGGACGCCCATTTACACATGAGTTTCAAATGCCCACCCAACCATGGGGAGGACATACAGACTCCATGTCTTTATAACATTTTCTGTTTTAAATTCCTTTCTTTTTTTATACAGGAACCAAGGTCTCACATCCACTGTCTCACCATCTTCTTGATTAGACATCAAGATAGTCCAGTTTTTTTCTAATAATTCTTTGCACTGTTTTAGTGCGCCTATTAAATTTCATCATATAGCTGGTACTACCCTTATTCTTATTTATATTATTAACTTGGTTGGATAAATCACCATTTCGCCCAGACAGATATGGTTTAGCCACATCTTTCCTGAGTTGGCTTACCATATTTTTTTGTCTCTTCAATCAGAGTATTACTATAACCTCTACCTCTAAAATCCAATGCCATCCCCTACATTTTCTTTACAAACATCCCATCCTTCATACTTAGCCTACTTACTCTCATGAACTGGCCTTTCACAACTCCTCTGAAAATATGCTTAGGGTGCATACTTTTTGAATGTACATATTTTACAGCTTGCACATCCTTTCTATGTATCACAGAGTCAAAAAGAACATCATGTTTAGAAATCACAATATCTCGAAAATTAATACTAACACATGATGATTTAACATCAAAAAACTAAAAATCAGTGGTGGAATGAAGATATTTATTAAAATCACTTAACTCATTATGCGTACCTTTTCATAAAAGGAGTGCATCATCCACAAATCTTTTAAAGGATAGTAGATTACCATTCCTAAACATGCCATCACGTTCTGCATAAAAAAACTTTTTTCCCACTTTGCCAATACCAGATTAGCATAGGTATTCGCGACTGGTATACCCATAGCTACACCCAGTTGTTGATGATAATAATTGTTGTTAAATATAAATGCATTATTGTTCAAGACACAGACTGCGGTGGTGGTGCTGTGGTAGCGTTGTCGCCTCACAGTTAGACATTGCCCGTTCGATTCTCAGTTAGAGCGTCTTCTGTGTGGCAACATGCGTGAATGGGCATTCCTTCATTGAAGGTTGTGCATTAGGCCCGGCTAGCCAGCACGTAAAACTCTACTGTCAATCATTAACGGACCGGAGTTCCGCTGTGGCGACCCCTAACTGGGAAAAGCCGAAAGACACATTGTTCAAGACACAATCCAACATAGAGCACAATAGTTCAACCTTAGATGTCCAAAAATCACTGTGAACATTCAAAAATTCCCACACTGATTCAACCCCATACTAATCTGGAATAACAGTGAATAGGCGTTTGATGTCCATCATCACTAACAAGATGTCAGTGTATATATTAGTTAATGACCATTCATTAAGACACTGTAAAAAGTCACGTGTAGCCTTAATAAAGCTATTACAGTGTCTCAACAAAGGGGCTAATTGCTTATCTACATATTTAGAAATTGCTACAGTGGCCCATCTTTTACCAGAAACTATGGGTCTTATAGGTGGTGCCACTAAACTTTTATGGATTTTAGGGAGTCTGTATATTGATGGAATTACAGGGTTGGCTAAGAAGAGGTAATTATAAGTTTTAGGTGTTATCATACCATCAATCAATAAATCATAAAGATAACCTTTATCCTTCATGATAACATTATTCACAAAACTTTTATTAAACTCAAGAAAAGTATTAGCATCAGACAGAAATTCACCCATCCAGCTATTATATTGGGCAGTACTCATTACTACAATCATACAGCCTTCATCTGCAGGCTTAGTGATTATATCATTATTTATTTAAATCCAAAGAAGTTACTGCATTTCGTTCATCACAGTTAAGGTTATAAAATTTGTCTCCCTTTTCATTTTGAAAAAAAAACATCATAGATTTCTTGTTCATACATGTTTAAGAATGCTTCAACAGTAGGTGTACTGCATGGAGCAAAAGTACTCGACCATTTAAGAGCTAAACTGTCACATTCAGAGTTACTTTTATATAACAGTCTGAGATCTAAAGAACTAACAAACATTCTTAGCTTAGTTAATAAATCTGTCAAATACTGAACGGTGGATTTCTGTTTTTTCTGTTTTGAAGCTGAAGAAGCAGGGCTTTCATTTTGGGACTTTTTCGCTTACTTCAGTAGCTATACTGACAACAACCCCTCCTTTATGGCCTTTCTGGACAAAATAAAGTATTTGCAAAACTGGAATTTCCCAGGCTTCTGAATTAGGACATATGTTATACTCCAGCTTTATTAAAAACATTACATTAGCCCTTCCTGAAATGAAGATACTTACATATACAAATGACAAGATTCTAATTAATGAATAAAAAAACTAAGAACGTTTAATGTCTCATGCTGATTCATGTTATCTGTAACTGCCATTACAATATCTTTTTCTTTGCGCGATATTCCATTATGTCCCCTCCCTATGTCCCCTCCCATTATGAGAAAGTATTTTTGTCTACGTAGCATTGTCGCCTCACAATATGATGTTGTCCTGTTCGATTCTCAGCTAGAGCGTCTTCTGTGTGGAGACATGCGTGAATGGGCATACCTTCGTTGAAGGTTGTGCGTCAGAGCTGGCAACTCGGCACGTAAAAAGCTACTGCCAATCATTAGCGGACCGGAGTTCTGCTGTCGCGACCCCTAACCGGGAAAAGCCAAAAGACACAAACAAACTGTTTTGTCTACGTAGCTCATATGTATGTGTGTTCAACTCTGTGATGTTTCTATGTACATTTGTTTCACTGTATATGGATTACTAGATTTTTTGAACTTTTCTCCCCAGATCTCCCCTGGAAAAGTGTTTCCGACACAGCTAGACTTTTAAAGTAAACAGATGCAAAATATACAAATAATTAAAAAAGCTTCTTATTTAACTAAACTTATTTATTTTTATTGAATGCTATGAGCATCGTGGGATGTAGTTTTAGTCGGAGTATTTTTAAAAGTGTTATGACTTTTACATAACAGATTGGCAGTTTCTTAGAGAACAAGCTAAGGAATTCTTTAAATAAGTATTTGCTCCTTACATTTTGGTGAAACATCCTATTATATATGCATTTTTCAGATTGCTGGACATTCATAAATCATGACTTGAGACCTCTGGTTTCCAATCATTTTATTTTCAGTCTCCCTTGTTCTCAAGTATCTACTCCTCTAGCTGAGAGCGTCTTCCATTCTGGTTTTAGGAGGTCACATAAAAAAATGTGCAAAGCTTGGCAAATAGCCATCCTTGATCATGACTGTCTTGATGATTAGTTTTTACTGAGGCTATTTATTTTTTATACGATTTTACACTATTTATTTCTGCAATGATTTTTATTATTACTTGTTTCTTTTTTTGGCATTGTGTTGTGATATAATCTGAAAACAATTATCTTATTTATAAATAATGCTATTGTGTAATGGGACTTTAGCTTATGGCTTGAATTCTAAAAAAGCTGCCACAAAGTGTGCCCAGTGTCCATCTCATGGTAACTTTTTTTGTATTTAAAGACATCCCTACTGTAGTGCAGAAGACTCGCAGCATTGCCTTTGGTTGTCTCTGTGGTTATGCTTGATGCTAAGGAGATATTTTGGGGGAGAGGGTAAGGACTGTGCTACTTAACCATGTGCTGTTACACAGAATTGCCTACTGTAAGACATTTCTAAAGCTGTGGCATTCAGAGCATTCAGAGAATTGATAAATTATTGTGGATTCTCCTGGTTGCTCATGGTAATGAACAAGGTCAAAAAGTTGTATTTATTCATCATGGTAGAGGTAAGTGCTGGGATGTTTGGCAGTTAGGTAGTCTTGGGGGTGTGTGCATATGTGTATGTGAAAGGGCTACTTGTGTGAGAGTATTTGTATGTGTCTGTCTGTCTTTCAGGTCACAGTAGGGGGGTTAGTGTGGCAGTAGATTAGGTGTTAATGTGCGTGTGTGTGTGCGCGCGTGTGTGTTTGCGTGTGCGTGTGTGTGTGTGTGTGTGTGTGTGTGTGTGTGTGTGTGTGTGTGTGTTGTGTGTGTGTGTATGGGAGGGGTGAATTGGTGAGTGCGTGTGTATGGGAGGGGATACATTGGTGAGTGTGTCTATGAGTGCATCTGGCTGGGGAGATGGTTGTGTTTGTGTGTATCTGTGTATGTGTGTGGAGGGAATTGCGTGCAGGTAGGTTGGGGTGGCTAGTGATCCCCATGGCCCAGCATTGCAGGCTCTGCTCATTAGTCTAGAGGTGTGAGGAAGACCAAGGATAACTTTAAATCGTCATGCCTAAAGGGAATTAGGGCAGAAGAACTACTTGACATCAGGGAATAACTATTTATTCCTCTGCATTAACTACATTTAAATCTAATATAAATTGGGATGGGAGAGAACCACTAGACCTGAGGAATAACTCTGAAGACATGAGTCAGGGGGAGCACCAGGTGCCAGTGATAACTTTGAAGATGTGGGTTTGTGAGGGACACTATCCCCCATGGATACTCTACACAGCATGCCTTAAGGACACCTAATTAAAACAAATATGGAACAGGGAAGCACTAGGCACAGGGGGTGCTATAAATAGTGTGCATTAAAGGCACTAAGAAGGATTACAACCTTTTACCCTGTCACCACAGCTATTAGTTCTCTGTGTCACAACAAGAATCCAGGGATGTACTGTGACTAATAAATAAGACGTGAGAGAAAAAGGAAATTACAAAGGGGAAAATGGCTTTGAACCCAGCACCTTGCTACAGGAAACATCATTAACACACTGCACTAATGGATAAGTTAGGGCAGTGAGAGTTTATTCACATATAATGAGGATCTTGGGCATCATTCAATGCCTGTAACAGTTTGTGAGGTATGAGAGAAAGGGACAGGGAAGATAAATCACACTTCTTCAATCACATAGCACAAGAAATATATGCAAAACCAAAAGTAATGGCTGGACAAAGAAAACAATTCAAACAGATTTTTATTATTAATTTACAAACTTAGGAAGTTGCTAACATAACAACTTTTGCATCAGCATGCATTTAGGAAAGAATGTAAAAAGTGAAACTCTATTGTCTGACATTAATTACTGATTGTAAGCATCCATGATTTATCAAGCCAGGAAAAAGGAGACATCAGAGCCATTCTGACAACACAAGGGACAGGTAAAGGCTATGTGGTATGTGTTATTGTGTGTGTTGGGAGTAGATGGCGTGATGCCCATGCCCTGGCTCAGTAATCAAGGAGCCTCAATCCTCACCACTAACACCAGAGAGGGGGTCTCATATATGAGGAAAGGATAACAAATACACACAGTAAAGTGCAATTTCCCTTAAGAGCACACAGAGATCACAATCAGTCCAGGGCTGGTCGCTCCCTTGCTCTCCAGGTCCCCAATAAGAATCCCCCACTGGCACAGCTATAGGGTCCAGATCTCAGCCTAGCTGGGCAAGCTAAAATCTCCAGCACCCTCTCTGTCCAACCAGTGCTTTGTGTCCCTGCCCAAGTAGCTGATACACACACACACACACACACACACACACACACACACACACACACACACACACACACACACACACACTGAGCTAAGAGATTATACAACCACACAGACACTTCTGGGGAAGGCTGTGCCCCTTTTACCCAGACTATATGGTAGTACCCTGCCACCACCCAGCTAATAATTATCAGCTATACAAAGGCCCTTAAAAGGGTGTCCAATTATTACTGTGCAATATTATTATCCAATTGGTAGATGTGACTAAACAGTCAAGGCTTATTAGAGTGACGGTATAAATATGCAATGTATTCTAGAGCTTAAATTATCTCTACACAAACCAGCCACAGTTAAAATGTTTTAAAATATTTAATAGTAATTAATTAAAACCACAAGACAATACTTTCTACTACACAGTCAGTGCTAGTCAAGAGTTCAGAGATCACACAGAAATACTTAAAATAATTCAGTAGTACAGTTCTGACATCACAGAAAAACATTTAGTCTAATCTTTCTAGTTTTAGCTATCTCTAAAAGAAAACACAAGTCTAAGATAACGTACATGTGTGCAAGAGGCAGGGCTATGAATTGGATGATCAAGACAAAAATGCTTAATGCCTTCTGATTCTCTCTGTTTAAATTGAAATTGCAGTTCTGATAAACATTACATCATTCTTTCACTTTCCTGGTGTTCCCAAGCTGCACATTAACTGCATTTACATTCTTAACATCTCCCTTTTTTTCTTGCAGCTGGTCAGGAAACAGAGCAATAAAAATACATTTGCAAGTTTAAATCTAGCAATTTAACTCTTGGTTAAAACAATAGAAATAATGTCTTCATCTAGACTTTTCAGCACCACTGTCTACTTCAAAGGGTCACCACATGCTTTGGTCAGTAGAGTGCACTGTTGTCACATTTATTTCCAGTTCCACATGTAACAGTATTTATTTACATTTAAGACAACAAGCCTATAGTTTATATTCATATTTACAAATGACAGAATTATCTGCAAAATTCTATCTGGCTAGGCTGGCAGCCTTCACCCTTCTCTACCAGTCTTCACAGATGGTATGAGTTTATGTTTGAGAGGTTAACAGTCAAGGTTTTGTGGAATATTAATGGCAATTAAAAGACATGCAAATTAGACAGTAAAGAGCTCTTTCCTTTTTGCATCAAACGTGTTTCTGAATCTGATAATACTGCATTGCAGAAACAGACTTTTTGCCACAGCCCTTAATGAAAGTGCTAGGGTTCTTTCTGAATTCTTGACGTTGTCTTCATTTAATGAAGTACTAAGAGAATTCTTTTAGTGCAGACATATGTGCTAGTTTTGCATTAGTTATTACTACATCTGAAAGTGCAGTTTATGAAAACTACATTTGAATTGTTTAGAATTTAAGATATTCCCTTATTACATTATTTTAAAAGCAGATATCTTACCATTTTAAATAATGGCATTATATTTTCAAAATTCATTTCTTCCTTTTTTGAAGAGAGTCTACGCTGTGTAAAAAAAACTTTTTCAACTCTTTAAAATATGTTTTTGTTATATTGTACAATGCCATTACTTAAAAATGATCTCCTTTTTGAAATAATGTCATTATATGTTCAGACTTCATTTATTGTTGTTGTGGAGAGTCAGTGGATGGTTTTGTTCTGAACTGTGTGTATCTAAGCCATTGCATACACATATGCTAATATTGAAGATTATTAAAAGCAGACTCACTGCCTCAGTTACTTTTATATTTTTACTGCTGCCTAAGACATAGCTGGAGATTATTTTAAATTTTAATTAAAAATGTAAGTATTAAAGCACAGTTGTGTAAATCTTAAGTCTAAAATTATCATGAGGATTCAGAAAAAGCTCAACAGCTCAAGGTAATAACTTCTGTGAAAGGATCTAGTTCCATGATATGGTATTTTGTAATTCATAACACATTAGCCGCAATGAGGAAAGAACTCATGATGGGGAAAATTGCTTATCTCTGAATCGCTATTAACTGCCACAACTGCAGATCAGAACATTTCTGTGGTAGTTTTATACTGTTGTTAGGTGCAGTGGGTTGGGACAGTCACCCTACATTCACTCTCCCACACACATACACACAGGCATACAGATCGTCCACATAGCCCGTACTTTTCTGTAAGTTGCAAAAATATCCCTGATGTCTCCTGTTAACATTTCCACTGCTGTGATAAATGACAGATTAATGCATTTAGCCATTACTGTGACAAGGATACGACAATCATTCCATTACCAAAGAAGTCTCCACCACCTTGCCTAAATGACTGCCGCCCTGTAGCCCTCACCTCTACAGTGATGAAGTGTTTTGAAAGGCTGGTCAGGGATGCCATAACATCTGGGCTGCCTGCTGATCTTGACCCTCTGTAGTTTGTTTACCAAGCAAACCCCTCTACAACAGATGCCATCTCTCTAGCACTCTGTCTATTGCTGGAACATCTTGAGAATAAAAACACCTTCTTGAGGGCATTCAGCTCTGCTTTTAACACAGTCATCCTACTTCATCTAGTATGAAGCTATTCCAGCTGGGCATCAACACCCCACTTTGTAACTGGATTCTTGACTTTCTCACAGACAGACCTCAGAAAGTGTGCATAGGAAATAACTCCTCAGATAGCATCACTCTTAACACTGGAGTTCCACAAGGATATGTACTAAGTCCTTTGCTGTTCACCCTGTTAACACATGATTGTACAGCCAGGTACAATATAAATCACATCATCAAGTTTGCTGATGACACAACAGTGGTAGGCCTCATCAGTAATGATGATGAAACAGCATATAGAGATGAGGTGGAACAACTCATTACCTGGTGTGGAAATAAGAACTTAGCACTAAATGTAAAAAAGACAAAAGAGATAATTGTAGGCTACAGGGAAAATCACAAAGAACATTCTCCCCTTACCATTAATCAGAAAACAGTTGAAAGAGTGAGAAGCACAACGTTTCTGGGAGTGTGCATCGATGACAACTTGTCTTGGAACATAAATACAAATACCATAGTCAAGAAAGCACACCAGAGGCTGCACTTTTTAAGAAGGCTGAGAACAGTGAATCCCCCATCAGCAGTTCTCATTACCTTCTACAGAGGTATGATAGAAAGTATCCTGACGAACAATCTCGTAGTATGGTATGGAAGCTGCTCTTCCTCTAAGCGCAAATCCCTCCAGAGAGTGGTGAAGACAGCCGAGAGGATCATTAAGACCACCTTACCACTTGTCTATGACTTGTACTTATCCACATGTCTCAGCAGGTCCAGAGGAATAATTAAAGACTGCACTCACCCTGCTTACAGACTATTCCCGCATCTATCACCCGGAAAGCACTTCCAAAGCATAAGTTGCAGAACTACGAGATTCAGGAACAGCTACTTCCCTAATGTCATCAGGCTGCTGAACTCTAATAACCACTACACATCATGAAACTGTCTCAATTTGTGCAAGAACCTGGTTACCAGTCTCACCTAATACATAGTGCAATATTCACCATGACTGTAACTTATAGGCCATCTAGGGCAGTAGCAATGCAGTAAAATATCTCTTCTTTCAGTGCAATACATGCAAATTCATAAATTAACCATAGTGCAATACTCTAAGGTCCATAGTGCAATACTCCAATGTTCACAGTGCAATACCTAATGTCTCTTTCTGTGCAAGGATCAATGCAATGTCTTAACCAGGTACCTGTGCAATACTAAAGTCTCATGCAAGTAAGTATGCAGTTCAGAAAGTGTTAAAATGTGTTTCTAATTATGTGCAATATTAGTCTGTCTACCTGCATGTCTGTGATGTAATAGCCAGGTGTTACATGTGTAAATGTATGTGAAAATAGTCTATATGTTGCCTGCACATTGAGTCTGGAGATACAGAATTTCGTTCAGTTTTTGCACTTGTGTGATTTCTGAATGACAATAAAGTTTACTTTGACTTTGACTTTGAAGTTTAGAATTTCAGACTTCATATCCTTCAGTAATTTCATGCTCATGCAAAAGTTGTTATCCTACTGCCTTTGTAAGTTTATAAGGCTAGTAATTAAAATCTGTACCTGGCTATATATCTTTGTCACAGCATTCATTTTGGCTTTGTCACAATTTCTAAATCTAGGAGGTGGAAGGATATGTTTAGATATGCCCTGTTCATTTTGTTTGTAAGTCAGAAACTGTCACAGGCATTATGATTTCTATGTTAGTACAGCACTTCTGAGAATCTGGTGTCTAAATATCCCCCCACCCTAAATGGAAAGAATGCTGACCAAATGTCTTCTAGTTAAACTGATGTTATAGTCTAACTTTTAGTAGAGACTTCTTAAGAATACAAGCACACAGTGCTGTACAAACTTTTAAATAGCCATATAAACTATATGGTCTAAGTCATGTGACCAACAAATCATGTGATTAAACCCTTAAAGGTATGTACCAAATAAAATATATGAAAACACATAAAACAGATAACAAAACGTATTCTTACAGTTTGGCAGCCCTCATTTTTAAAACACAGTTAATAGATATGTCTTCATTTAATCCTGGATATGCCCCAGAATTTAATCTCAGTTGCCATAACAACTCCCTGTATTCAGTCATATTTTCCCAGTTTCCACCTTGTACTGGATAAGGAATTCATTCCAATATGAAAAATATAAATTTTTTGAAACTGATGCATTCTTGTGCATGTTTGCTAAGGATATTAATCTTTGTTTTTTATTATATTTTTATGCCAATAAATCCCTTGTTTGAGTGAGTGTTCTGTCTTCCCCACATAAAAACAAACACAGAAGCAATATAAACCACCCATTTTCTCCCCAATTATAACGTCCCACACAACTGAATCCTCCCTTATAATGACTGTGCTGTTACGGCATTATATCTGTTGGTGTTGTTATGGCACTTTAGAGTGTATCCCATGATTCCTCCATCCCCATCACAGCTATTCCATTCTGTGCCTTAGGGCAGTTAAGGGAGTTTTCCCTGGTGTCTAGTGTATCTCTCCACTGCTGGTCCATGTAGAAAATCTGATACCATTACAACATTATAGAGTGTGTATCTCCACAAACCCAGTCCCCATAGTAACATTGTTGTAGGTTCAGCACTTTAAATATCAATCCTTGGTGTTTATTGCCCCCCCCCCCCCACATCTATATCCCCATTTCATTGATGGTGTTGTTATAATACTTTTTAAAAGTAAGCTCTGGTACCTAATGCAGAAGGTAAATGCTGCTGTTCCCTGTATTAAGGGTGCAAAGTATGAAGCTCCCCATTTGTAATTTATTTTTTTTCCCTTGTTTTATTTTTTATCCCTATTTTATCACTGGCATCTAGTGGTGGTGAAGATAAATAATATCCTTGCCAGGTGGGTGCAGGCTTTAAATCCATTTTAGTGGTCAACCTAACCCACACAGACTTTTTTTTAATAAGTCCTGAAACTATATTCTTTAAGAAACATAGTTTTAGAGCTATCCCTGCTGATTTAGTGTATCCAGCTGACCCTAAGTGGCCTTAACGCAATGATAATAAAGTGTTCTCCATAGTAGCTAGTTTCCCCCAGCCGCATCCCTAAGGTTGATTAAGGGAATAGATTAAAGAATTATTCCTGGTATCTTTTAGTTCATGCCTGATCATGTTGTCTTTTTTTTAAATAGGTGCTTTTAAGGCACACTGTATAGAGTATTACTTGTGGCTAGTAGCTGTAAATAATGCACAATGTTAAGTGCAGGTCATGGTGACTAGTGATCCCCACCCCATTTTCATCTTTGGTAAGTGCTATTAATGTATGAGAAGACAGAGTTAACCCTGGTGTCTAGTGGTCCCTCCTACCCAATGTACATGCACACACGCACACACACACACAGAGCCCTACCATGCTGCCCTCAATAACCTCCCTACTGCAACCTTCCATGAAGGCACACACTCACCCATGCAGTAACACACGCAACTCCTATTATACACACGTGCACACACACACACACACACACATGCACACACGCACACACGCACACACACACACACACACACACACACACACACACACACACACACACACACACACACACACACACACACACACACACACACACACACACACACACACACACACACACACACACACACACACACACACACACACACACACACACACACACACACACACACACACACAGAGCCCTACCATGCTGCCCTTAATAACCTCCCTACTGCAACCTTCCATGAAGGCACACACTCACCCATGCAGTAACACACGCAACTCATATTATACACCCATGCACGTATACACACACACACACACACACACACACACACACACACACACACACACACACACACACACACACACACACACACAGAGCCCTACCATGCTGCCCTTAATAACCTCCCTACTGCAACCTTCCATGAAGGCACACACTCACCCATGCAGTAACACACGCAACTCCTATTATACACACATGCACGTATACACACACACACACACACACACACACACACACACACACACACACACACACACACACACACACACAAGAAACACTACCCTACTATACTGCCCTCATTAACCTCCCTACTGCAACCTTCCAGAAAGAAACACACTCTTACATACACTAACACATGCAAATCCTTATATACACACATGAACACATGCACATATACACACCCCCTAGCACTACCTGCCCAATAAACTCCCTGACTCTTATCTCGGCCACAGTGTTTGCACATGAGCAGCCAGCAGCAGCCATGTTAACTTACACAGCTGAACAATTCTCATAGGCATTTCCATGGGAAAACACATTGGCATATGTCTCTTTGCAGGATGCCTCATGCTTGCCGAGACAGCCCACCGTAGTACTGCACACCTTTGTGTTGCAGCATCTTGACAGGGCTGTTCCAAATCAGTAATGGTTACTGCAAAGCATAACCTTCTTGAATCTGGCCTTATGTCTGTTAAAAATAAAATTTTCTGTGTGTCTTTATCAAACGGTTTGGCTGAAAAGTGGTGGCCATTATATCTTACAGTGGTTTCTGCACTAAAACTTCTGAGTAATTAAAAATTTATTATGACTGCATTGAATGTCATGCCTAATTAGTGCAATATATTGTAATTTCAAGTGACTTCCATTATATGAAGTGCTCTTGTCTTCAGTTTTTTGATACTTTTTTTTCTTTATAGGCAGATTTGGATGTTTATGGTTAGAGGAATTAGTTTCTCTGTTTAATTTTATTTTTTATTCTGGTATGGAGTTTTTTCATTTGGGAATAGCTTTACTTTCAGTTATTTTATCCTCATCACCTAAGTATCTTATTATTTAATTGTTTATGTCTAGTAGCGACGTGTAACTGATACCTGAAATCATGTATACCTTTGTTAGCTCTTCTTAATCTGATGCATTCGAATTATTGAGTATCATCTTTCATTTGATGGGATTGAGTTTTCATTGATTTCTGCCTAAATGTTTACACAGTCTAAGAATAATGGGGTATTATAATTTATTTATTATTTCATTTTTTTTACTATGGTAGAACACTGATCAAATTGATGATTTGCAGATTCGGGCTGCTTAGGTACATAGTTATAACAGTAAAGTAAGGTTAAAGGTGTAACTAATTTATGCAGGATACTGATATAATATATTCTCTGCACTACTTAACAATGAGGTATATATTCACTCCTTACTTCTGTAAACCACTTCCTTCTAAGTATTAATCAGCATCTCATCAGGAGACCCCTCTTTTTAACATGTTTTTCAATATTTCAATCTCTTTTAAGAACTCTGAGGCTTGTCCTTGCAAGGCATACTATCTGTCCCTTAACTAGGGCTTTTTTCTGAAAGTGGAGATGTCCCCAGCTATATTGTAGGAGGGAATTAGAATAAGTTACTTTTTGAAAAATATTAGTAAAAGCTCGTTTTTCACCAGGTCTTCAGTTATTTGCACATCCAGATAAGACAATTTTGTATTAGACATCTCGTGAGTAAAATGAAAATAAACTGCAGTGTTATTAAAGTAATCAAGAAATTCACCAAATATTTCTTTAGTGTGAATCCAAAAGGTACACATGCCATCCAAGAACCTGATATACAAGCTCTAGGAGTTAAAGACACATTTTGTCTCTCATTCAACCATCACTATGATGGCAAATTTGGGGGCACAGGCTGCCCCATCATAACTCCTAGCTTCTTTAGGTAGTATTCCCCTTAAGAACGTATGTAGCTGTTTTTTAACACAACTTCCATTAGCTCAGTTGTTGTGTTAATTTCACTAGCAGTAATAACACTAGATGTTAAATATTCATGGAAGTACTCCAACTCTAAAGTATAGGGTAGAGATGTTAATAAGTCTTTAACATTTATGGTGGCAAAGCACAATTTATCTGTATATCAATAGACAACTTTCTTATTTATAGTCTTTAATTTCACATCAATACACTTGGCAATCAGATGTGTTTTAAAAACCCCGACATCCAAAATGGGTCTCAGGGGTATATCCACCACATTTTTATGGACGTTGGGGATACCAAAAATAAATGGAATCAAAGGCATTTTTACAACTAAAAACTTATTAGCATTATTATACAATAATGTTTGCATAAGCATGTCATAGAGCATACTGGCAATTTTTTTGTATGCTATACTTATCTCATTTAAGGAGACTTCATGGTGTACCTCATCACTACTACAGTACTGTCATCATTTTATCAATGTAATCTATATAGTTCATAACCACCAGGCCTTCACCCTTGTCAGGTTACATAATGCAAGTACTTTTATTGGTACATGTATTTTTAGCTAATCGTCCTCATTCTTTATTAAATTGTAACATGAATTCAGAGAGTTTTGATTTAAGGATCTCATATATCATGTTCACAAATCTATTCCAATAAGTTAACAATTGGGTGGCAGGGTGGGTTAAAGGTTCTTGTTTTCAAGATGTTGTTGTGTTGAACCACTTCAATGATCATTTTATTCAAACAATTAGACCTTTTGCCCAGGTAAAGGTCTTCTTCAGAACTAAGTGCAACTTGTAAACACAAGCTATACCACACTTATGGTATTTGAAATGTAAAGGCACCAGGTTAAAACACATTTAAAATACTAAACAGTGAAATATAAGTAGCAAAAAAGACGTCATAGAGTGTAAACAGTCAAAGTAAAAATAATAGTAACAGAATCTTTTTTTTTTAAATTTCTCAGTGTCATAAACCTGTAGGTAAAAATATAAGTTTGTTAGTAAAATACAGCTAGCTGCCTATCATGTTCTCTGACCTTAATTCTTAGCTGCCAAGGCCTATGCCGGGGGTCAACTGGAACATCTTCCAAAATGCGAAACAAATATCCTTCTGTGTAGGATTCTGACATGTATCTATAAAGACAATCCAAAAACACTCCACTTCTTGGTTATATCATATAAATGTTCATATATTCTTTCTTCTGAAACTTCTTTTGGTTTTCCAACATTAAAGAAAGTGCAGGTTTTACATTTAGCCAGGTAGATCATGGGGGCATATATTATTCAGTTAGATGCTATCTAAATGGTGGTCTGAATTATTTAAAGTCTCTAATTTATGTAAGATGAGGTGGCAGTGATTCCTACAGTTTAGTGCAAGAACAGAGAAGCTGTGGTCTGTGGAATGATGTTTAGTGGATGGAGTTATGAGAGTAGGGTCATTAGTGGACTGGCTTCTTAGGTTGCAGTATGGGTTGGATGTAGTTAATCTCATAGTTAGGAGGTGGATGTGTTTGTATAGGAGTTTGAAGAGAAGGGAGCCAAGGAGGTGGTCGGCTGTGCCTTGAATGCGTACCTAGTTTGCCTTTTCGAGGTGTTCCAGCAATGTTCATTCCGAGAAGAAGATTATTATAAAGAGATGTAAGACGGTAATGATTTCTTGTAAGGCAGTTCTGAATAAGGATAGGCCAAATTCTAGCTGTGCAAGCAAGACTTCTTTGCCTAAAGTTGCAGTAGTAGGTTTTGAGAGGAAATGTGATATATTTCGGGCCCAGAATAGGAGATAGTTGACTATGGATCTGACTTTATGAATGTGGTCCTAGAAGTTGCAATATTTGTCAAACCAGATGTAAAGGTATGTAAATAATGACTTGGATTCAGTACAGTTATTGTCTGGGTCCTAGATATGAAGGCAGAAACATGCATGTCCACAGCTAGTGGGCTTTGTCTTTTTTGGCCTGAAATTATACATTGATAGACTTTAAAGAAAAAGTCATGCACATTTAGAATTGCCATTTATCTGAAACACCTGATGTCCTTGAAGGGTTATTTGCATATATCCCATGTCGCCTCTAATACAAGAGGTTTAAGGTAACACACAGTAGAAAGTCTAGCCTTGCTAGATTTTTCTTTTTGGTTATTAACCAATTTTTTTTTTCTGTGTGACCTTTTTACTTATTGTTTTAGGTCCTAGATATGGACAGGGCTAGTGGCTTTAGTGAGTTTTGTGTGTGTGTGTGTGTGTGTGTGTGTGTGTGTGTGTGTGTGTGTGTGTGTGTGTGTGTGTGTGTGTGTGTGTCAAACAAAATGGATCTGTTTTTTGAGTATTCAAAAAGATTTTTTTAGAACAAAGACAATTGTTTAGTTGTATAAGGTCAGCTTAAAGTTGTCTTTGGAAGATGTTCTGTGAAGGGTTGGCTCTATAACTATCATGTCATTAGTGTAAGGAGTAAAGAGTTGTAAATGAGGTAGGTCAAGATGCAGTATATTTTTTAAAAAATGGAGAATATTATTAGTTCAAGAATTGATCCCTGAGGGACCACTGAAAGATCGAAGGCTAGATCTAATAAGGCAGCCTCAATTGTAACTGTGAAAGTTCAGTTGATGAAGGCATCTTTGAACTATTGGGTCGATTCAGGGCTTACACCAATATCATGTAAGTGTGATGCTAGGATGGAGTGATCAACACCATGAAAGATCCATGTAAAGTTAATTAGTACTGCCCCATTGAGATTACCTTTCTCAGGGTTATTGAGAGTGTCATCAGTGAGTACCCATAGAGCAGCCATAGTACTTCTGCCTGTCCAAAAGCCATGCTGCTTCTGAGGAACTAAGTGGTATTTGTCAAAGTAAGGGATGAGTTGGTTCTAAGTGACTTTTTAAGGGATATTCCAAGTATAGGAAGTATTGAGATGAGGCAAAACTGGGAGACTGAGGAGAGTTTGTGGTCTTTTGGTACAAGTCTGACAAAGGCTGATTTCCAGACAGAGGGCATGATGTTGGCTGTGGGGTTAATGCTGTAGATGTTTTTCAGTGGGATGACTATGAAATCTGTACAAAGGGAGAGAAACCAAGGACAGAGTTATCAGGACTAGAGTGTGAGTCTAGAGGATTGTCTTCTGGTGGAGGTGCAATTTATTTGGTATGATGCTGATGAAATAAAAGGGTGGAATGTATTCTATGTGATTTGGATGGATATGTGTGGAAGAAGATGTAATGTTCTGCTGCGTAGGTATATAGATTGGAGAGTTGTTTGAGAAAACCAGCAGGTGAGAGAATTCCAGCAGAGGAATTTGGCCAAGAGAGGAAAAACTCTTTATGTGGATTTCTACCAGTGATGTTATTTACCTCGCATCAAAACTGTTTGGGTGGGTGAAAGAGGGCCATTTGATTTGATGTGAGTTTCTTAGCTTTATACCTACATATGGCTTGTTTAGTAATGTTCCATAACTGAGTGCATTGCCCCTCAGAATGAGGAATTAAGTCAGTGAATTTTGATGCTTCATCACATAAATGCATTAGAGTTTTCAACTGTTTAGAGAAATAATCAGTCTTGTTATGTTTAAATAACCTAGAAATTATAGCAAAGTGTGTGTGTGTGTGTGTGTGTGTGTGTGTGTGTGTGTGTGTGTGTGTGTGTGTGTGTGTGTGTGTGTGTGTGTGCACGTGCATGTGCGAGTACGCTTGAGTGTGTGTGAGTGTTTTGAAAGTCTCATAAAAGCTGTAAGAATAAGTTGGTAGCAGAGTTTGGATCAGTGAGGTTGAGAAGTTGGAAACCAGTATATTGTGGCAAGATGAACTTTCAGTCTAGTTATTTTGTGGAGTTTTTGATCTGTAGTAGATAGTTTTAGGGGAATGCTTTTAAGATTTTGTATGTGATTTATGATATTGGAGATATTGCTGGAGTGGAAGGCAATTATGAAGTCCAGAAGTGAGTGGTGGTTAGTTTAAAATTAGGCCTGGCAGACAAAGTCATTACTTGAAGGGGTTTGAGGTTGGCAAGGAACTCTGAGATGTCAAGGTGCAGTGGGCCTAAGAAATGTAATTGAAGTCCCCTTTGATAACTATGTTTTTTTTTCTGGAGGAATACTGGTCAGGCTGTTATTTACCAGAGCTGTGAATTTTTACCAAGAAGCAGAAGTTGGTAGTTAGGCAACTGCAATGTAAAATGGTAGTAGCGCTTGTTTGGCAGCTCAGTAAAAATCCAGTTGAGTTTGTGGCCATTGGTGGAGTTGGTCTGTAAAGAAGTATAACATTACCTCCAGGTAAAACAAGAACGCTCATCCATCTACCTACTTAATTGAATAAACTACTTCAAACTTCAGCAAGCCATCCTTATTCCTCTGACAGAGAAGGCATCAGAGAGACAGTCTCCTAGATCTGTTAGCTAAAGTGATTTTACCTGAACTAATACTTTTGTATTTTTTCTTGTTAATCCTGTCATCCATGATTTTGTTGACTTTTATGTTTATTGTTTTTTTGTTTTTTTTTTGTTTTTTTTTTTGCATTAACAAGTGTGCAGGATAGATACTTTGGAAATTGCTGGGGTGCTTCTCGGTTGTGGGTAGTGGTTGGCTTATTGTAGCTGGGCAAAGTGGAATTGGAGAAATAGATGATTTGTGCAATATTGAAAGATTGATGGGATACTGATATTAGGAGATAGTAGAATTCTGAATTTGTATATAACTGTTGTTGAGATAGAAGACATGGCAGAGGTGAAGTTAAGTGAGGCTTGCATTTACTGTCAAAACTAGTGTTAAAGTAAAATAGTGTTAAAGTGACCTGCTGAAGTTTGAGTGATATGATGGCTGAAAAAAAGAGATTATAGAACATAAAGGAATATATTTAACCTGGGTAATAGACAATGTTGGATTGTTTTAAAAGCAGACTCTGATATTGCTGTATTGGTAGTGTTTGTTATACATTAGAAGGGTAGTGGTTGTGGACTGTAAGCATTATATTGTTTCTGGTTGTATTGTTTCAAATGATATAATAATTGGTGTGTTTTGAAACTTGTCACTTTAAGAGTGGGGGTTCATGGGAACAGTTGGTGTGGAGAAGACAGTTTAAATTTATTACTTTGTGCATGGCTGGGTAATTGGGATGGGAGTGAAGGAGATAACCCCACATGTTAGAGGGAATTAATCAATTTGAGCACTTGCAGATCACCTGGCAAAAGTGAGTGGTGAGCTGGGCATCAGGTAAGAAATCCATAGAGATTTAAGTCAGAACCAGTTTGTTTAACAACAGTAAATTAAATGCTTTGGAAGCGGTAAAAAGGAAACCTGCAATTTCCTTGCTACTACTAATAAGCTCCAGAGAAGTGGGAATTGAGGTTTGAGTACTACTTACTTCATTGATTGAAACTATAAATATCATTACTGCTGTGTATCAAAGTGAAGTGTTTGCTAGTAAGATAAAAAACAAACAGAATAACATTTCTGGTTAAGTTTTAATTTATTAATAAGAGAAATAATCTCTGTTCTATGATCAATTTATATAGTCTGGCTGTTTAGTGATGCATAAGTACTGAAACAGAAACTTGCATAAATAATTGTCATTTGATTGTGTCAGTGTGTTTGTTCCTATATGTAAAATTTCAACAAAATTATTTAAAATAGGAAGCATGCCTTTCAATTTCATATAATAATACCAGCCATGTTTGGTTCATTTGATTAATTCAATCAGTTTTAAAAGTAGGCAGTACAAAATAAAGAATACATATTTGTTTTAATATGACTTATTTTACTAATGAATTCATTTTTTTGTCTTTTAGATTGGCTGCAAAAAGGTATTCCTAAGATACTGGCAAACTGACCATCTGAATGATCTCTGCCTTCAGTTACAGGAAAAGGTTATAATTTGTCAAAAAGGTAAAACAGAAAAGAAGTAATTTAGATAAAGAATAACTAATGACTATATAATCTTGCCTTTATGATCTATTTGTGTAGTATGTAAGGTAAGTGAAAATGCAAATATAAACCTCATTATGCCTTTTATTAAGTACGTAACTTAAGATCCTCAGTACTACCCTGCAGGAGACCAGGCACCGGAAACATGACTGAGAAAGACATCATTGGCTGAATTCACTGAATTTGCATAATTATATAATTCTTGTTGTTCTGGTCTTTATGGTTTCAGCTAACTACTCCTGATCAGGTTTCCTTGGTTGAAAAAGTATTTCATATCATCATCTTGCTTATATAACATCATTCACCTTCCAACTATATTTTTCATTGATTTACTATTACATAGTCGAGGCTCAAAATCTCGAATATCACAGTCTCCCAGATGCATTGCCAAAACACAGAATGTGAAGGATAGCACACATTGACTCTAACCTCAAATTCTGAAACAACCTACCACTCAGGCCCCAGGAACATTGGTCTGGAAGGGGGTTAAGATTGGGAGGGTCTGGAAGAGGGTTAAGGGTGGACAGCTAGTATTGCTGATCTTTGGCATTCTAAATAGAGATGTAAGTTTGGACTTGTTTTGGTCAAGTTTCCAAGCCTCAAACTTGTAATTGTAAACCTCTTTATATCCACATAAGGCTCTTCATTGATTAACTAATCTCTTAGCAAACCAGTTCTGTTCCTTAAAAGAAAAAAAAAAAAAAAAACCTCACAATTATTTTTTTTCCTGTATGTTTCAGTTTACTAAGGCCTCTTATCAAAAATTAGCTTTGGTTTTATGCAGTTGTGTAACACTATAGCTGATTTTATTAAGGTCACTATATAGAGGCAGGTGATTCAATCTGACTGTTGAGTTGCTAACATACCTCTCAACCTCTAAGTGTAAGAAATCTGAACAAAGCTAAACATAATGAGGAGACAAGGGGCCAAAAATAGGTACAATTTTTACATCTTGCTCTTATGAACTTAGAAAGTTGTTAGAATAATGGCTTTTCAATTAGTATGCATTTTCTGAAGGATATGAAGTCTGAAACTGAAATGTACTTCATAGTTTAGTGACTTCAATCCTCAAAGATTTACCAAAAAAAGACATTTTTATAAAGCCAGTACCAGTTCTGATGCCACTGTATAAGTAAGCTACACAAATGACTTGTACATATCACCTAGATAAATGTACAGAGGTATCTGTCCTGAAATGTAAATGAAAATTGGAAGTCAAACCATCCTGGTGGTCTACTATTATAAGCAAACTGTACAATATCCAAAAGAAAATTCTTCAGGTTTTACAGTAGATCCAGAATTCTGCATTACAAGGATAATACCAAACATTTACCTAGGAAATAAAAAAAAAAAACTAGTAGGATTATTATAGCAACCCATGAACATAAGATTGCAACTGAGGCTAAGGATAATTGCATATCCTTTCTTAGTAATGTTAGCAAACTAAGGAACAAATCTAAACAATGCCCAGTACTTTGTAAATGGCTACACCCACTCCAACACAACAGATGTTGCCAGTATACTGGCTAACAAATTCAGGCAAATTTTATCCCAAACATCTATCCAAACACTGCATATTCCAGAATATCTCACAGCCCTATTACCACCAAAAAGCTTCTTTTGAAGGTACTGTCAAAGAAGGAAAATACTTACTTAATGAGACCTGATAACATATATGTATAATAAATAGCGTCAAACATGCCCTTGTGGAACATCTCTGCTAACTGTTCAACCTGAATGCATCTACAGCTATTTGTTCTTGAATTATGGAGTGCTGCAGTTGTGATGTCCTTCTATAAGGCTGGCCCTACCATGGACCCCAGTAATTATGAGCCTGATCTGAAAAGTTGTGGTACATATTATAACTGATCTCATTCATCATGATACCAAAAATCTTATTATGCTTGACCTGCAACAAAATGGTTTCATTACAGGAAAATTCTGCTTGTTAAATTTAGGTAACTTTGTTAGGGTCAGTCAGACTGTAGACAGTGGCCATCATAGCTCTCAACCAGTCAGGGACAAATCTCAACAGAATCAGGGACAAAAGCAGAAATAAATAGGGGCACTTTTAAAATATTAGTGCCATTACCTTGAGACATTGACAGAAGAAGAGAATGTGAATTAATATAATTAATATACATTTTCTGAAGTAAAAGACGTCTATAACTCTTATTATCGTCATTATTTATAGAGTGTAATTCACTGCCTTTTCTGTAACATTCCCCAGTTTTAGGAAGGATTAAGATATCACTGAAAATCAGGGACAGTTGAGAGGTATGGGGTCATGCTGGTCACACAGCATATCCTGACCTGGCTAAGGCATTTGATAGTATATCCCATATGGGCATAATAAAAAAGCTAAATGCTCTAGGAATTGAGCCCTGTGTGATAGGAAGCATATCACCCATATAGCTCAGGTGGCAGGCGGTTCATCTAAACGCATGAAGGTAACCAATGAAGTCCCCCAGGCCTCTGTGTTAAGACCCTTCATTTCCTGCATTTTCTTCTCAGATATGTAGATATGGAGCCAGGACTTCTGCTTAACTAAGTTTGCAGATGACTGCAATGTTGGTGTTAGCATTAAGACCCTCACTGACAACTGTACCTTTTAGAACAAACTTATTCTAGTAAATATCTGATATATTAAAAACAGGCTCAAAATAAACACAAACACTACTTGTAAATGAAATTGTAGTTGGCGACTTTGGAACCTCGGTTGATAATTCCCTTTTCTTTGATCATCATGTAGTAGTCAGACAGTCCTTCCACTTAACATAATTGATAGCCAGGGGTATATCATCTAGATTTGAAAAGGTCATCATTCCCTTATATTCAGCAGTAATTAAACCAATCTTTGAGTAAAATGTCTCCTTTAGAATATACCATCAAGACATATTATATAACTAGAAAAGCCCCAGGGAAGCACCAAAAAGATTATGTGTTTAAAGCCTGAGAGTTACCAAGAGAGGCTAGAAACTCTATCACTTTTGTCAGTATCTTAATAGCCTCTTGCTGGGTGATCTGTGGCTCACCTGCTGCACCATTAGAGACCATGTTGGGACTTCATCTCCTGTATTTGAACAAGTCTAATAGCTTCACAAAGACCAAAACCAGAGACCTAAATCTTCACTTACATATACAGATAGATTCATTACATAGTACTTCCCCACCACTGGAATACTTTTCTCTGCATGGTAGGCAGTACAATACATTATTGCCTTTCAAACCAAAGCTAGATGATAGATTGGTTACGCAAAAATTTGCCCTGGGATTGACTGACCTATACCTCCTTGAGAATGGGGTACATCCTGAAAGTTGTTGTTGACAAGGCATTAGTGGTCATAGAACTAACTTACCTTGTAACTCCTATGAATCATATTTGTACCTTATATACTGAAGTATGAATCACTTAGTATGTGAAACAAACTGCTTCATGTTTCCTATACTGAGTGTTTCACACCTTCAGTAGAGAGGTATGAAGCACTTGTTAAATAAAACACACAGCATAAGATACCCAATGCAAATTCTTCAACAGTTAGTGGCCAACAACTCAGGTATCTACACCTGTCTCACCTCTGCTTGGCAGCCGCTGTCCTATTGCTGCTTGCTTCAGGTCATACAGTCCAAAACACTTCTGCCATTGATCTGCTTTGAGCTTCAGGAATTCTGTCTCTGTTTCCAAAGCCAAATAAATGAAAGAGAGAAAATTTGCTACAGGCAATTAAAGCCACAAAGGCATTATTTGTCAGTGGTTTGGACTGCATTCAATGGCATACCAATGTTGTTTTTTTTTCTTCTTTTTTTTTTTTAACAGAAGAGAAACTGATTTGGGAAAAAAAAACTTTGTGGGGCAAATTAATATATCTGTCTCATAGGCTGGGCGTTTAAGACCAGCACTCTACGACATTTTCTGTCTCACAGATGTTGTACTACATTTTCTAACAAACATCAATCACTGTACAAATAGCCACTTGTAGTTTTGCATGCTGTTACAATGTCTATTTTTTATTGTAGTTGTAATGATTAGAACACGATGTACAGTATTTTACAACAGCTGGCTTTGTCTCTGGTTAATGATGTGGAGAATCAAAGATATAAGTAAAATAGCCACAAATCTACAGTATGTCTGTGAGTATGATTCGTGGCTCTAGTGTACAATATGTCAGGCTAGTGCTAAAGCAGCATAAAAAGCAGTAATGCAGATGATATGACATCGGGAATGTGACTGAATTTGACAGATTATGACTGGCTGATGTAACTTTTCTCTGAGCTATAATCCTACTGTCTATTTAACTAAGTGGGCTCAAATACACAACTTTGTTGTATGTGAGGGTAAGCCCCTCACAACTCCCATGCGGGGGCTTTAACCCTCTGCACCTCCACCTCAGTTAATATAATTAATTCTAAGGTCACTAAACCTTGGGGTAAGTCAAAAAGACATCAGTTGTAGTCCATTTTATTCAAAAACACATAGGAATTTGATTTAGTAAAATAGAACACAATCAACTAAACAAATACCAGTTGTAAAACTGTGGGTGTAAAATATATAACTTGAGAACTGCTGTCAACAACATTTACATGGAAGCAGAAGTGCAGTTCAGATAAGACGTATTGATGTTATGAAACCACGTGAGGCAACCTGCAAGGCACGTTACTACACCTGCAAGGCATGTTACTACACCTACAAGGCATGTTACTACATCTAAAAGGCATGTTACTACACCTACAAGGCATGTTACTTTATAGCTAAGAAAGCTGACAAATCAAAACATTCAGAGCAATCCACTGATTATAGTGAACATGACTATAACCAGAATGTCATAGCAGCAATGCCACAGTAGAAGAGATCACAGTAGAACCAGTTCTGGGCATCACTAATATGCACACACATGCATTTACTTGGAACATTTTGACCAATACAGTAAATATGCCAGAACTCAGCAAGTGCTGGGTGACATGACCAGGGATATGGAGACACATGGCACACATTGTTGACCAATTTTGCTACTATATAGAGATAGTACAGTAGTAAAAATCCATTCAATGGGTGCCTTCCAGTGGCCAGGAGGCAGTACTTCAGTTGCCTATCATGCATCAGCCAGCAGGCATCACCATTACCTCCTCATATACGTGACTTTGCTGACAGAGTCTGAGAAAGCATCAGTCATACATGGATTCCATACCAATGCAGGATTGCAATGCATATTTGGTGTAAAACACTGGATGCACCTCACCATTTGATTAACCTGCAATAAGGATAAACATCACTATGTGAAAATCCACGCGCATCGTATTGAATATGCAATTGGTATGTGACCATGAGGAATGATTGTTGGATATTTGTCAAACTCTGTGTAAACTGCAGCACAGGCATCTGGCATGCCTATACATTATTATCCTATGTTCTACAAACAGGTACAGTACCACACACACACACACACACACACACACACACACACACACACACACACACACACACACACACACACACACACACACGCACACACTCAGAGTACTGGTTGGACATGCTGAGCTACCTCCTGCACCTTGGGTACTGCTTTTTGTATGCATATACTCACTAGAAGGAGGGAACGAAAATGCACATAACACACATGATGGCTTGCAATATTATTGAACACGTTTGCCTTTGTGAAAATGAAGCTTGTGTGTATTGCATATTAATAACACTGCTACATTCATCACAACCAGCACTGTGGATCCTGGCCACTCAATCTGCACAACCAGCAACACACCTTCAACACTGAGTTGAGTGAAAATACCATGCAAAACTGTGCTCACCCCAATAACCAAGGCCACAGTACTGGTAGACACATGTTCAGCAGATTAATGTCACACACATCAGACAAGTATTTGGGTAATGTATGATAGCAGTATGAGTTACAGGTGCAACAATGTGTGATAAACTGTCTGTAGTAATATATCTGTGTACAACAACTGGTAAACAAGAAGGCACTAAGGTAACATAACAGGTAAACTCACAAAACCTTTATTAGTCCACAAATGGATGAATGAAGAATCAAAAATACAGCAACTCGAACTGACTAAGCGCTTTTACCCTCATGGGCATCTTCAGAGTCAGTTAACTTCAGTAAAAACAACCTTTAAATACAACTGTTGATTAGTACTTAATTAATCAATGATGAAAAAAAGCAGGAGGGAAGTTAATTAAACAATTGTCCCCTAAAGTTCCTGTTCACCAAATCTTAAAGTCCTGCTCAACAATACCTTGTTTGCTAAAATCTCAAGTAAGTAATAGCTACCCAAAATAAATAAATGAACCAAAATAAAACAAAAATAAAAATGAAACGTCAAAAAAACACAAAACTAAAAACCAATGTGTGCAATGATAAACATTCCATATAAAACAGAAGACATATCTGTTAATATATTTGAATTTACATAGTTGTATATTATATACAAGCTGCTTTGTATTTTAAAATACATGCTAGGGATAGTACGTCATTGATACCAGGGGCATTACTGGCATCAAGTCTCAGTTGCCAAAGACATTCCCTTATTTCCAACATAGTTTTAAAGTCCCCCCCCCAAAATCCTTTGTATATAGCCTGTCAATAACAAAAAAAAATAAACTTTTTAAAGTTTGCACACTGATTCGTGTGTATATACAATGAATTAGTGGTTTTCTTATTTTTTATGTCCCTATAATGTTCTAATATTCTTTGTCTCAACTTCCTGGTAGTCATACCTATATAGAATGCTGGGCAAGATAAACAAGTGGCAGCATAAATGACCATGCTCGTGTTACAGTTGCAATAACCAGGGCTCTTCAAAGTTCTCTTAAAACTACCTAGACAAACATAGGGACCGTCATTAATAAATTTACAGGCCTTGCAATTGCCACATTTGGCCATTGTAGCTGGTCTTTGTCCAAAGGATCTAGGGGTCTTCTCAAGTAGGTCTTTTAAATTTGAACCTCTACTGTTAATAAAAGTGGGACATTTACCAAGTATGTTGTGTAAGTCTGCTGGGATGAGGCTTTCCCAAGCACCATAAATAACATATTTAATTTCAGGTGCTAACCTATTGTGTTGTAATACCATTCCTGTTGGCGTGTTGTTTCTGTCAGGCACTTCTTTACGGTTGATGACTTTGTCACATAACCTGTGTGTGTCATGCAAGATTGGAACAAAGTCAGTAGACCTTCTTCTAAATATTTCATGTTGAAGTGGCAAAAGTATATCAATGGGATAACCTCTTTGGACAAATAAGTCCTTTAATTTGTCCAGTTCAACTGTAAATACATCATTCTCACTAATAATATGGGACAACCTGATCATTTGGCCCTTGACAACATTTCTCTTAACATAGGCAGGGTGACAACTACTATAATGTAGAAATGAATTGCTATAAGTTTTCTTTCTGTATAATCTTGATTCTATTTTACCATTTTTAATATATAATTGTAAATCCAGATAATCAATACTCATCTTGTCAACCTTGTGTGTAAATTTTAAGAATGTAGTCGTGTTATTCAAATATAAAATAAATTCTTCCAGTTCGTCAAGTGTGCCTTTCCAAAAAAGCAGAATATCATCCAAGAATCTAAAATAAATAGGCATCTTAGCCTTGTAATCAGATGTCAGCACAAACTGATCTTCCCATTCTGCTAAAACGAGGTTGGCATAAATGGGTGCACATTTAGCACCCATAGCCACCCCTGTGGACTGTCTGTAGTACTCATCCTCAAAACCTACAAAGTTGTTCTCCAATACCATTTGCAGCAGATCCACCAATAGGTCCTTCTTGGTCTGGTGCAAATTGGTATGTTTGTCCAAGCTCTTCCTAAACCAGTCTGTGTACATTTAAAATGCACAGTGGGTTAGATGATATAAGCAATCATCATATTCAGTGAAACAAAGTATTTTGCAGCATTTTGTTGGTAGCCATTGACAATGTGACATACTACATTATTTAACACCAAGCACCCCTGCCATGTCATGATGCTGGCTCCTATGTAACACTAACTGCAGATAGCAATATTGCACCCTCTGGTGTCATGTAGTTTGGTGTGGTCTCCATGTGGAGTGTGAATGGATGATAAGATTGATTAAGAAAAAATATATTGTTGCATGGAAAACTGCATACACACTACAGATGACAGCAAACTGGTGTTTTCATGTAGGGAAAAGGTTGGATGTCCCATGTCTGTAGTTCTTGTGATAGAGGGGCATGTCTTGTGCAATGTGGGGTGAGTAAAATAACTGTTTCACTGTTGGCATTGCAGGATGTTATTATAATAGTCTGGTGATTGTTATAGTGAGGGCATGTACCTCACAATGTGTGTAAGTGGTGCTAGACATAAAGCACTTCAGCAGCCTCAAGAAGGCTAACCACATATTTTCTGTGCACATGACAGTTTCTTGCTGCCGCACCATGCACATGCCCAGGTATGCATTTGGGACTCTTTTCAGCCACGCCAGTCGGTTATGCTACAGGTGATGTGTGCAGAGTTGCACACCCCTGCTTTGTAAGGTCAGCCTTTATAATGGCCATCTTTGCTGTCTAATGACTCATCAGCAGTTTGGTCTTTCTGACACTACAGCTGTGAATGGTATATACCACAAATCTGTGCTTGTCAGCAGGTTGCTGGCAACATCACTCTGTTGTTGGCTACATCTATCATTGGCACAATCAGCAATGTAATGTTCAGTCATTTGAACCACAGGGTGTCTGCATTCCAGATATGCATTAATCTATTCAGTGACTGCATTTGCAGTGGCATCCTTAAAACTTTGTAATGAGAATATATTGGAGCCAGACATTTCGGCTCATGTGTGTGTGACATATCTATTTCTTTTCAGCTGTGTGTCTGAGGATGGAGATGCAACAGTATCAATGGATAAATGTATAGATCAGCATCTCAAGCAATTGTAAAGGTAGTACACTATAGGACACACCTATCAGCTTTCTGAGTGTTTAGCATATCCAGAGTTTGTGAAGTCACAAAATGGCTAGCACTGAAGCATCAAGTCCAGTACTGTGTCAAATCTTGCAGGGAATAATTGTCCTAATGGCACAAACAAACACATTCTGGCTTTTGATCTGTACATGTATGTGGCAAACACATATCTTTGTACTTGTGCACCAGCATCCTCTCCACTTGATATACCATTTACAGAAACCTCTGTAGAAGACTAAGCAGTAATAATTCATGAGTTTTAAGGGACATTACCCTTTATGGACATGTTCTTTCACAGTTCTCAGGCAATCGCATTTTAAATGTTTTTTTTTGCTAGTACATTTCCTTCATGGTGTTTGCTAAATGATGATATTTAATAGTCAGAAATAAAAAGGCGTGGTGGCTGGAGAGCAAAAAATTCACTTTTATTACCAATAAAATAAAATAAATGAATAGTTTAGGTAAGCACTTTCGAGGTGACCCTCTTCTTCAGACCTTAATAAAAACTTATACAGACATACAGTTTAAATACAAGTGACAGCCAATAAAAGCACGCAATCAGAATTAATGAGGCAAACCTCTTTTTCTTAGAAGAGGTTTGAAAGAGATGGCACTCTTCAGGCCAGGTGAATAAGCTTTAAAATCCACAATTCATTGAAGCGCTATATATTCAGTTTCATTATGTAAATATCCTTCTCTTAAGCTCTCATTAATTTTCTGTAAAACCAAGAATTTAAAGTTTTGGTTTGTACCATAATCTGATACATGTTTAGCCAGTGCATTTGTATATTTATTATTACATACGTCATTCAGATGTTCCATGACTCTCTCCTTCAACATACGATTCATTTTGCCTATATAAAATGCACTGCATGAATTACACTTGGCTAGATAGACTATGTTCTTAGTGCAACAGTCTGCACAGAAAGAAAATTCTACTGGTTTTAAGTGTATTGGATGCGCAACCATGCAGGTTGACCATATGTTACAACAGACTTTGCAAGCCCTACATGCATATGTTCCTTTACGCTGTGAAATAAACCTTTCACTAGATATGTTGTGCTTGTAACATAGCCATTGCTTTAAATTCTTACTATTTTTAAAACTGAAGCTAGGAGTGGACCCTACAACTCTACTAATATGAGGGTCTGTGAGTAAAACAGGCCAGTTCTTTTTGACTATCTCACAGGTCCTGTTAACATCACTGGAAAAAGTTAAACACAGCCTACTCACCACATCAGCACATTTTCCTCCTTCATCATGTACATTTTCAGGACATTCTTCAGAAAAATAGGGTTTGGTCATATTGCTATCAAGAGAGCTCACTTCTTCCATAGCCTTATCAGTCTCATAGGCTTTGTAGGCCCTATTCATAAGATCTACACGCAAACCATCTAAGGCCTCCACAAGGTCTTCCCCATCCGTATATAGTCTCTTACAGGGTGATACTTGATAATAATAATAGGCAGGCTTCTGGGACCAACACCATCATTGTCAGTAGCAGCCTTAAGCCAATTTTTTTTTTTTTTTTTTGTTGCTGTTCTGACCTCTCCAATTTGCCCGACTGTATATTATCTATACAAACACCATTGACTATTACTTAATTATTCTCCACACAAATGTTATTGCTCTTCTTTATAGCAGCTGTGGCCTTATGTTGGAAGCAGATATGCAACTGTAATAAATAACTTGCTCATATGTAAGCAAAATGGGTAATAAATGAAAAAATGTAGGTGTGATAATGTGTTGAAATAAACCACTATAGCCTGCTTGTAAACAGTACAGTGTGGCTTTCTTTATTCACAGTGTGGCAGTAATATACACCTGGCACAGAATGAGATGTACATATGTCTGTACATTCAAGCTGTCATTACGAGCCAGTCACATTGATTAAAACTGTGCCTAGCACTAACTTGATCCACTCAGGTATCTTCATCTGCAGATTTGCCATGAGTTATACATTATACATTAGGAGCATTAATGGGACCTGACATATGTCTGTTCATGTATTAGGTGCAGCATTATGCCAGCAAGATTACATATGCAAATACGAACATGATGATTATTAAGCAGTGTCACTCAAAATGCACAATGTATGCATACATGTGGTGCATCTGTCAGTGCTACATTGCATTCATAGTGAGCAGTAGCAGTATACATAGCATTGTTCATGAAAGTAGCACCATGGTTGTGTTAAACATGTACACAAGACTCCACAATGCACAATACTTAGGAGTAGGAGTGAGGGTAGCCAATTGGTAGATTGCTTCACAATGATCACCACACTCATATTCTTGAGCTTTCATTTCAAATTATAAGCCAGCAAGAGGATGACAATAACACAATGTCTGAAGAGCAGAAATGCCAGAGTATAGCCAAGGTACTTAGAGGATGCCAAGAACTCTTATTCAGGGGAAAGTGGATTTCCATCTTAGCCATATTTTGAAGCACCATTCATGGGTTGTCTGGTATGAGCCTTTCCATGATGGAAAGTTGTGGGCAGCCATTAGGAAGAGATGGGCCACACTCATAGACAGCACTGAACTTCTGTATATCATGACAGAATCTCAGCATAAATTGCCCAGCCTTTCAGAGAAGTACCTGCAAAGATTGCAGCACCTCCACAGTTAAAAGAGTCACTATCATTTCTGTGCAGTCACAGAAAAAGTGGCCATGCATTATGGCATGTTCACATGAGGATGCATGGTATAGTTGACTTCATAACCACCATGGCAATGAAAACAAAACTACAGCTACCTTCTGATTTCTCAGCCATCAGACAGCATGATGCATTTCCTATAGGAGTTCCCTGTTATTGTACTTGACACAATGTCAGTTCACTCAACTGATTAGTGTTTGTGATTTTGGTATCTGTGCTACTGACAAGTCACTAGCTCCTACCTGCATTGAGTTCTTTTCTGCACATATTTTGAGTTTGTTCAGTTTGTTACTCCAACAATCAGTTGCAAGGGTCATGCTTCCATCACAGGTAGTGGGGTCACATTAGGTTTAGTGATGGTGTCAGTCTCCTTGTCTGATTAATTCCTGGTCAACTTTAATCTGGATCACTCTCCATTAATACATCTGATGTTGTGTTGTATGAGTTTAGGGATTTGTTTACTGTCTTTCAGGACATCCTTTTGCCTTTCCACAATGAGTCCTTTGTGAGCAGTGGGCATCTGCCTTTCATCACCTTTTGCAATTTTAACAAGAAAACATCAGTGATGCATTTCACCATTTTGTCTGACTCCATGTACACACTGTTTCAGTAGGTTAACACTGGCCTTAATTTGTTCTAAAGCACCAATCCTTTTGAAGAGAGTGACAAAAGTTAAAACTGCATTAGAAGCAATCACTCTGATAGGAAGGAAAAATGAGTACTGGGCAACCATTTTTGGTGTCAGTCTGAGATCTCCAAGAAAAAAGCATTTTATTTTGTCTCATGTGATGTTTGTACCAGTAACTCACTCAATGAGCTTTTCCATGTGGCTAATAGGCTGTGTGGTTTAGCCTGTTTGCTCATACAGAAGGCTTTTATAATCAATAATTGTAAGACAGTACCTCAACTCATTTTACAGGCTAGATTGACCTCATATAGAATAAGACATCAAATGGATAAAATGTCTGACTTGTGCAGAGAGGAATATGAACTCATTCTCTTCAATAGACTGCTGGACTTAATTACAGCTTACATTCTACAGACTTGTGGATATAGCTTACTGCCTCTAGATAAGTTGTTTCCTTCTTAGACTTTGTGATTAGATCTATTGATTTCCAGATTGTCATTAATTAACTTCATTTATGCAGATGCTTTTCCATTCATTAAATTATGACTTGGTGACTGACTATTAAACAGACATCATTTAACTCAAGATCATGATGAATTTTCACTCCCTCTCACCTTTTTTAATAGCAATGTTATTCAGACAGCTGTGTGCATACAGTCGGAGTCCTAGTTTTACATCCATAACCTCTTACACTCATATAAACAATGGCTTACAAAGATGACACTGTATTGAGACTGGGAACTGAATAATCAATATTACACTTAGACCTTTTACAGTACTATTCATTTTTGCTTTAACAATATTTTTGGTTTGTTTAATAATAATCCAGAGTGTTGGATGTGTAATTAGATTAGAGACAAGAAAAGTCATTGTTAAAACATTAGCTCACTAGTTACCAACCTTGAGTGTTTTCCAAGGATTAACCATAAGACTGATTGCATTTGATCTACATTTGTAAGATTTGCAGTTTACTGCCAGTGATGCTGTTTAACATTTTATAGTTGACTAAGAAAGTCATAACTCATTTCAGATTCACTGTGATCATTAACCACTGTGATTTACATTACGTAAAGCACTGCATTATTATACCCCCCAAAACATGACTTACATGTTATCTAACCATATATTATAAGAAGTAAGAAATGCAAGCTATTTACAGGCAGCAATTAATAATGCTTCAACATTTGTATCTCACTCATTACTAATATAGCTTATAAAATAATTGTACTAAAAGTGCTATTGAATCATCCAGACATATGATATTCCATCATTGTTTCAGGGTCCTGCGCAGTCCGTTCAGTTTATCAGTGTGTAAATTTGCAAGCTCATTTATGCATCTCATATACACTGATTTTATTTTATGCAGTTTACAGTCATTTTGAGTTCAGGTTGTGCTACAACAGAAGATTGGAGTATTTAAAACCAATGATATTTAAGATGAATAAGGCAAAGTGGTACATTAATTTCAGCAGTGAGTAGTGTCAACGGTGGGTCTTGTACATGAAATTGCATGCTTTAAAACATTTACTTGTATGCTTGTAGTAGAAAACATTCTAAGTATAGTCCAGGTAAATGCATCAAGATCAGAAAGTAGTGTTACCTGTTAAGTCAAATATTTACAAAATAAAGAAACTTATGAAATGCACTTCTACACTTTTACACAATTTAGCTGAAATGTCACAGGAAATGAAATGTTCTGCTACTGGCAATAATTTTGTCTAGACAGATGTCACAGTCTATTGGTTTTCATCCTAGCCACTATTGTCAGTGTAGCTGTAGCAAAATTAAACTTTGTGACACTCTGAAATATTAATCCAAAGATTTCAATACAGAGTTAAACAAAAAATATTCTGCTGTCAATCAAACCCTATAACTGGAGCATGTACCATAGCATAAATGATTTAAATCCATTGTGAATTGGTCAGTAAGATGTTTGTGGGGGCAGGGTTTATCAGTTACTTGTGCAAAACAGTTTGTAGAGAAGAAGACATGTAACTTGATAACGCTTTCCTTAAAAGGAAATCCAGGCCTTTATAGTGGTGTTCCTTTTTCTCAGAGAACAGCATGTACCTGCAGATCTCATTTTACATTCTTTTAAATGACTATTTTTTTTTTTTTTTGAGTAATCCATAGATGATTAAGAACCAGCCACACTGCAGCTGAGCTGTCAAGACCCTCTTTACAGATGCAGCCCTTAGTTTTATGATTCTGGAATCCTAACATTTTATACACTGGTTCATCCGTGAATTAGTTTTTTGCTCAAAGCAGATATAGAAGAATGTTAAACATTGGTAGTGGAGCTAATTACATGATTAAGAATCTTACCAAGACTGGCTGTCATGGTAGTTAAGGTGTTAGAAGTAATGTCTTGCAAGAGTTGGTCTACAGACCGCCCACAGAAGACCCCCAAAGTATTTTGACTAGGTGCTCAATCTGAGGAGACAAGGAAGGCACCCTAATCATCAGTGCACATAGTGACCTAAAAGCCAAGGAAAGCCATCAATTACATGAAAAAGACAAACTAGTTAAGCGCCAGAGTGGTGCATGACATGACCTTAACAATTGTTAAGCACCCCCTGCTTATGTTGTTAAGATTAGGGCTATTGCTTGGCAGTAAACGCTCCGTGTACCGACTAGTAAATGACTCTAGACAGCAGAGAGGCACAAATGTTAGGTGTAAACATAACGTACAGTGTTACACCACCTTTCTGACTGTGTCCGTTAAGTGTTTCACATCTTTGAAAGCCAACAAAACATTTTTCCCCTGTAACTAATAGTACACTGAGCAGATAAAGCTCCATGCACTATAAAGGATTTTGACCACCTCACTGATCATTACCTTGTATTATGTGTTCTTGACATGGATGTCAAGATTTACCTCTCGAGCTTCACTCCCAAAGTGAATTTCTTAGCATCCATGTCTCACACACATTAAAAGTCGGTTACAATCAGCGAGCCAACCATAATTGTCTATATTAGACAAAAATAACAATGTTTAACAAACTTGGACTCCTATTGTTGATATCCATAACTGTAGCATCTGTAATAGTGAAAAAAAGCAATTTCACCTAAGTAAAGTGAATGTCAAAATTTGCTTTAAGGCTCTTTAAGCATCTACTTTACAGATATACTACCTCTAACATGGCTATACCTTAGATTAAGGGAAGTATTCCAAGACACTGCAACACTGGAAGAATTTGTCATTGAAGTGTAACAGTTCCAGGATTTGCAATTGCAGGCCTCATAATATCAATATGAATCCCGACAAGGTCAACCTTTGCAAAGTCTGTAACAGGAATCAGCTGAGTCAAACAGTATAGTCTGTTTCGACACCTACAGTGCAATTCCAACAGTTGTGACTCCAGAAGCAATATAGTTTTTACTAGGGTGACTTCAAGACTGATTGTCTCATGTCTGACTCCTGTACCAGTTTTGATGTCATTGGCAAACTGACCATTTCTATTCCTGATTAAGGAACTTGATATTTCAGGACCAAGTATGCTAAATGTAACCAACCCAAATACTCCATCTCACAATTCTCTGCATGTTATTAGTATTTATTAGACAACTCTCATTAAATCACTAAATTCTGCTTTGCATTACTGTTTTCAGAACTTTTCAGAGTGGTTCTATCCCTTCTTTGTAATATCTGAATGAGCTGTATTTATAGAACAATATAAAATTAAATGACAAACTTTTTACACAAAGCTGTTGTGGTAACTCACATATGCCTTTTTTGTCTCAGCAGTGACCATGCAATCAAACTGTGTAATAATGATGAAGCTATACCTTCTAATGTGGGACCCTGTTACTGGCCATGTGGTAGACCTGGTAGTGAAAACTGAGAAGTATGTGCTAGCAAATAGATTTAAACAGTCATGTGAGTTTTGTTTGTGTGTGTGTGTGTGGGGGGGGGGGGGGACAAAAAGGAAAAGGCAGTTATCTCCATGGTAACTGTAGCTTTAAGACTTAGTAGATGCAATATCATCTTCTGTAGAGTGTGCATTTTGATTTTGACGAATATAAATTAGAGACTGCAGAAAACACTGTTGAGGATGGTTTGATTCCTTACACTGGATGTGTTTTAGCTAGTATTACCGCTGAACAGAATCATCATGCAGTTAGCATTCTCATTTGGTTGTAATGAAATAATTTCATTCGTAGCAGCATGTACATATTGTGGAGCAAGCAACTCGAAACAGATATGTGCTAATTGGACATTGTAAGTTTTAGGTTTCTTGGAATACTGTTTAACATCGAAAAGTAATTGTGCTCAACATAAAAATATTTGGATACAGGGAAATAGTGGGAAAAATCAAACTTGTCATCACTGGAGCAATAATGTTTTGTATGTTAAAAATAGTAATCAGAAAAGTTTATGATTCATTCATCCAGGAGAAAGAACCATAACAAGAACAAGTTCTGAGTCAAAAAGTAAAGAAACCCTGTTAGATAAAATGGCAAAGTCAAATCTTTGAAAAGGAGAGCCATGTCAAATATTAATAGTAGTAAAGGGCACTGCAAACGTAACACTAGGAAGGTTAGGCGAGATACACTACAAAAGATGAATAAAGTTAGTGCTAAAGAGGTTAACAAGGTAGTAGAGTTTGAAAGATATGCAGAATTAAAAACTTAGTACAGATGCTAACAGGAAAAATATTTGCCACTATAGGAAATCTTAAGAAAATGGTAAGACACCTGAAAACTGTAGGATAGCCGACATAATGTTTCGTTTGATGTACATCTAAATCTGGAACAAGTTGCTCTTGAAACTTTTAGCGTGATGTTGAACTCTGCGCCCCAAACACTCATGAAATATCTTCCAAAGGAGTGCTGTTGCATTTTTATTGGCCAGCTGATTAAGGAACCAAGTGTATAAATATTCATAGCACGAAGACCGCAGCGGTTAATCTCAACAGAGAGATGATCAGTAGACTACAACACAGAGGAGCTATGAATATGAAATTAAGTAATATGTGTTGAAGGATGACATTGGTTATCAGTCACATGTGTTTACTACTCTGTATTGCAAGTTCTTGCCATCATTAGTTTGCATTTCAGGGCATTTGCATTCTATTCTGCCCCAACATATTACCTTACCTCTTATTATCATTTATTCTTCTGCCATTACATTGCCTTGAATAAAAACTGTGCATTTTCCAAGTATGTGATGTGTTCTAAAAGAAAAGTTGAAGCACTTTCCCCAAAACATCAGTGAATGGTGACTTTGGCATTGTTCTGTACCTGTGAAATAGTATGTGATTTAAAAAGCATCATTTAGTGGTCATGCTGGAAAAAAATGCAGTTTTTATTCATTTATTTTATTTTATTTTACATTTGTTTACCAGGATGGTACTCTGGGCTGAAAAAAAGCCCCTTTTTAGTGGAAGCCCTGGGAGAAAAGCTCCTCATTAAGAATAACAAACAATAAAGTTGCAATAAAGAAACAGCATAGGTTCAATATGTCTATAAACACAATACTTCTAGTAAGAGAGTCAAGTATATTTACAACTTATGGAGGCATGCTCCATATACCCAAACCATTAAATTAGGAATGTAACAAGTAGGTACTGCACTGGTAGTATGTCAATAACAAAAATTTCAATGTACAATTTGTGGAGTTTACATCTTAAATAATCATATTTAGAATTTTGATGAGTAGATTAAAAAAAAGGTTTGACTAGACAGGAAGTGAAACATTTTCCTTCCATTTGAGTCTAGCAAATAGTTGTAGTTGGCAAGTTAAAAACTAGTAAACAGTATTAGTAATACAGAAAGTAGAGGAGGCATGCAGTATGAACTGATGGGGTGGAAAAAATGGTAGGATGAGTCTAAGTGTATGACATTATGAGCTGAGAGTTCTACAGCAGTGGAGTCTTATTAATAGACTAGAAATGGAACTGTAAAGCAGGTTTAGTGAAACTACCCAGGCATTACTGGCAAATGGAGGGTTTACAGTAATACAGCCGTGTAATCTAGTGAAAGACAAAAAGTACTGTAGAACAGGTGTAAAAAAAGCTGTGGAAGCTTGTTGGAAAATGGAGAGGGTGAGAAGGGGCTATAGTAATGGAACAGAGGTTGGGATAGTGAGAGGACAGATAGGGTGAAAAGCTATTAGTGAAATTAATAAGGGCTAGTGTGTGAGAAAGAGGGTGAAAAAAAGGAGCTAAGAGAGGAAAGATAGATCATCCAGGGTTGGTACAGGAGCACAGCCAATTGTTGGTGAAGTGTTCTTTCAGTTTGAAACTTTAGGTTGTTGTTGGTATTGATGATTGTTTGGGGTATGGCGTTCCAGATTTTGAATATTTTGTTTGATATAAGGGAGTCTCCATGGAAATTGTTGGATTTGGTTACTTCTAAAAGAAGTTTGTCAGTTGTTCTTAGGGATCCTTTACTATTATAGGGATGAATAAGGTCTTTTAGGGCTGGGCAGTGGCTAGGATAACAAAAGACATTGTGTGTAAAACTTAGTTGGTTGAAAGTTATTAGGTTTGGTATGGCCCAGCCATTTTAGTTGGTACAGTACAGTGAGGGCAGTCATGTGATTTGTTAGGGAGGCCAGTGGCAAATTTTTCTATTTTGTTGTAGCAAGATTCCAGCTTACTTAGGTCTGATTTCCTAAGATTAGTATAGGAACATTACTTTGAAATATAGTTTTGGGAACTCACATAATGAACACCTTTGCAATAATTTTAGAAAACCAAGTGTTTATATGCCACCATCTCACCTAGTTGTAGAAACATTTCTATGTGCTTACAAGAATTATGTGACCAAACTGCATCCTGGAGGAAGTGATAGACATAATTTTTATAATCTAACCTCTCAAGAAATGGAAGTTTTACATGAGCTAATGCAGAATAAAAATGTTGCTATTAGACCAACTGACAAAGCAGGAGCGATTGTAATAATGGCTTCCCAGGATTACCATGATAGGATGTCTAAAATGTTGAATAACCAGACCACTTATCTGAAACTAAACAAATGGGAACTAAAGAGTTTTGAGCAAAGAGTAAGTAATACCTTATATGAGCTATATGTGATGAGGCACATTTTGAAGATTTATATGAGTATCTAAGAGTTGAACATCCAACCATTCTGATAATTAGTGGTCTACTGAAGACACATAAGAACAGAAATGACCCACCCCTACGTCCTATAGTATCAGGAAGGGGTTGGCTTATGAAACCAACATCCATTTTTGTGGAGAGCCAATTGAAGGTAGCATTATTAAAGGTTAAGACTGTCTTGAGGGACACTTCACAATTTTTACAACTTCTGCACAAATGTGTAGTCAATTTACCTAACAGATAAGGTCTTATTATGGTGACTTTAGATGTTAGGAGTTTCTTTACAGTAATCCTGAATGAGTATGGGATTAAGTTTATTAATGAGATACTCAGCAGATATCAGATTTTTGATGGATTTACCATCTCAGAGTTATGGTCTTTACTGGAAATAATTCTGGACAATAATGTCTTTGTGTATGAAAATGTGTATTACTGGCAGAAATGGGAAGTAACCATGGGTACATTGTGTGCTAATAGTTATAAATTTGGTCATGGCTCAATGGGAAGAGGAGTTTGTGTTTAACAACAACAATGTTTGGAGAAACCATATTGCTTATTATGGCAGATTTGTTGATGATGTGCCTGTTCTATGGAAAAGTTTGGAGGAGGAACTTCTAGGATTTGTGGGATATCTCGGCTGTACTACCTCATTTTTAGTACTTGATCTCCATTATTCCAGTAAAGAGATACATTTCCTTGATGTTACTGTTTTACTAGATGGACATGGTAACTTTGACAAACAAATGCATAGAAAAGGTTGCTGGCAGAATCACCTGTTGCATAAAAACAGCATGCATCTGACACACATTTACTCCCAAATAACTAAAGGCCAATTACTCTATGTTTCTAGGTTGTGTACTGATGACAGAACACTAAGGGAAAAGTCAGAATAGATAAAGGAAAGTCTGATGGCTCGAGGCTATATGAAACTTGAGCTCCATCAAGGACAATTGAAAGCCAAAGAACAAAGGAGAATGAGAGGGAGACCATATTTTTCAGCAGGGCCAAGGCAAGACCCCAGTGATGAAGTATGGAATGAGAGAAATGGTGTGAGATATTTGCTGACTTATAGCAATGATATTTCAGCAGTATGCCATGTAGTTAAGGACAGCTGGAAGATTTTGATGGCAGATGAGGCTGTTAGATCCATAGTAGGAGAAACCTCAAGGTTTACCCACAAAAACAAACTGTACTTGAATAGACTCTTATGCCAGAAACAAACATTTGCTGTTCAAGGTTGCATCTCCAGATTTGGTACCCTTCCCTATAAAAGATGCAAGGCATGGCCCTATATAGATAGCAATAACATTTTTAAACATCTAGTAAATGGCCGTGAATACAAACTGATGACCTATCTGGATTGCAGTATGAAAAATATTGTGTATATAAAACCAATACACAGTTTAAAGAAAGAATATTATGTCATTATAGTGACATTAGGCTGCCCACACAAACAAATACATTAGCACAAAAGTTCCTCTTTTTATCCATGGAAAAAATCCATGTTCATGCTAGAGGAGGTGTTGTAGTGAACAAAACTGAAATAGCAGAAACCAAATGGATTGCAGACAGCCAAGAAGATAGGAACCCCAGACTTAATGGTGTTGTTCCTTTAAAGCCAGTGTTAAGCAGGAATCTAAGGAAGTGATTTGATTGGATAAGTTACTCAATAAGAAATGGGTGTGTTTTGTTAACCAACAAGATCTGAAGAAGGCATTGCAGAAAGCGCTTATCCTTCTGTTGGTTGAAAACAGAGACTTTCTTCTGTTATACTGTGATTTTATTATTTTATTTGTCCACTTGTGCTGAATTTTATTTGTATTAAAATATTATGTGTTGATATTTATTGGAGGAACAACAATTTGTTTTTTCTTGAGTATTAGCTACTATGGTAGATTTGTTGATGATGATTTTTTTTTTTTTTGCTAAGGGATGGTCCCCCCTCAGCTTTTGGATGATTTTATTATGTATTTAGAAGCTTCTAGTCCTTTTTTAAAGTTGACTGTTTCTTCTTCTTTATATTCTATTAATTTACCTGATGTTGACCTTACAATTAAAGATGGATGCATGCAAACAAAGTTATTCAGGAAGGAAACATGGAAAAATAGCCTGGTGCATAGGACTAACATGCACCCTGGACATATTTTTTCTAATGTAGTTAAGGGGCAGTTTTACAAGGCATCTAGACTATGTAACAGTGATGTCGATTTTGAACAAGAATTGACCTCTATGTCTGTTAACTTTAAAGATAGAGGCTATTCTGATCTTACAGTAAACCGATGTAAGAAAGATAACATCCAAACAAGGAAGAATGGTGCTAAACCTTATTTTTCAACAGGAAGACATCGACCCACTTAGAACAACTGGGCATAGGAAGTTAAGGTATTACTTGCTTACACCACTGACATAGGTAAAATTTGTCATATAGTCAAAAAAAAATTGGCCCATCCTCCTGACCGATGATATTATTAAATATGTTATAGGTGATGTACCTAGTTTTGGTTTTAGATACTGCCCTTTTCTAAAATATCAACTTTGTTATAAGTTAAGGAATTTTAGATGTGATAAGTCCATGATGTCTGATAGAATAGGTACACATCCCTGCTGATCCTGTATGGCCTGTTCTACCAGTAAATCATTTACACAACCTATGACAGGGCAGGTTTTTGCATTTAAGTCTTATTCTGTTTGTACTTTTAAAAATCTTATTTATTTAGCTGTATGTGATAATTATTTTAGTTTCTATGTAGTAAAAACAAATCCGACACTTAAAGAATGTATTTTGGAACATGTTAGAGATATAAGATGTAAGGATGTAAATAATGTGTTGTCCAAACATATGCATTTTTGTCCCACACACAATTTTTTCTTTTTTGGTATTGCAACTTATAAATGAAAATTTGAGAGGAGGCAATTTGGTTAATAGACTGGAAGAAGTTGAAATGCACTGGATTATTAGATTGCAAGCATACAGGGCTACTGGTTTGAATAATAATGTACCTTTAAGACCTGCACTTAAGAAATATAAATGTGTTTATTGATTTAATTGTTTTATTATATATAAGGATTGCTTTGTTATTTGTTTCATTGGTCTGATGAAGTGCATTATTGCATGAAAGTGCTTACTGTTCTGTTAGTAAAACTGTTTTATTTTATTGCTGTGGTTGGCTGGTTACTTTTCTCTTTATGTATTGCTACTTTTGTTTGGTATACCACCCTTTGACTTTTCAGTGGTCTAATTTTCCTTTTTGTGGTGGTTGAGATGGAATTTGGGGGCTGAGATTGGAATGAATGTCCCTACTTAGTTTCATGCATGCTGAGTTGACTAGGAAATGGTGGGTGACTTTAGTAAGGGTTTTAGTAGTTTTGAGTGATAGGGCCAGTGTTTTCTTTGAATGGAAGTATTTATAAGGAAATAGATCAATATTGCTGCTGTTGAAAAGTTGGGGTGTAATAATAATATTGGAAATGGGGTTGAAAGGGGGAATGTGAGTGGGTTGGTTGGGGAGGGGAAGGTGAGGATATATTGGTTGTGATAGGTTGTGTAGAGGTATGTGGTAGTGAGAAAGATAGTGTTATGTGTTGTAATAGCATTTTATGCAGTTAGTGTATTTCTAATCTTGCTAAGAGGTGGTAGAAACTGGAATTACGGTGATTATGAAATTGTGAAGGAAGGGTTATGCTAAAATTGAAATGAGATTAAGTGGGCTGAGGGAATGGGAGTGGATGTGATTGGAGGTATATGTAGGTAGGTGTGTTCTGTGGATAAGTATAAATTTAGAGATAATGGGTGTGGGTGAGTTGAGATGGGGGTAGGGTAGGGGAGCAGATCGAGCCCAAGTGTAGTGAGGGAGAACAGAGTGGGCTGGCCCTTGTCTCCTACATAGCTATAAAAACAATCAGAGAGGTAAGTTTAAGGAATGTAAAGTCCTGCCATGAGAGAGTTTTAAATGACTGAAAATGGATATGAACAGTGTTTGGAGTGTACTAAGGAAAACAGCAGTAATTAGGGAGCAGAGAGTAGTCTGGGACAGAGAGAGAAAAAACAAAAAAGAGAAAAGAGAAAGAAAGGATGAGGAAAGTCTGAAATATTTAGTTAAGGAGAATTTGTGATAGTGTAAAAGTTTAAGGAAAACATATGGGAGTCCCTACAGGGATGTACTGTGAAGAAGGAGGTTAGCTCTGGTTTTGAAATTGAGATTAGAATAAAAAATATAGGGAGGACAGAGGGGCTAAAACTGGGATTTGGTGATGTATCAGGAGCCATTTGCTAAGAACAGAGTGAGAAAAAAATAATCAAAAACAAAACTTCAAATTGTACATACATTAAATTTAAGAAAATATCCTTGGTATGAGGTTTGGACATCCAGCAAGAGATAGGTGAAGCTTTCCACCTGGGTTTGGGTTTTTCTTTAGCACTCTAAAGTCTCGATCAGTAAGAGAGAGAGGTGAGAGAGTATTTCCTTTTAAAAAGGGATAAAAAATGTTAAAAAAGGGGTAAGACATTGGTTGTTGTATAATAGCTATCATGAGTTCAGGGTAGATTGAGTGTGTAGGATTCTGTAGCTTGTGAGTGAAGAAGAAAATAAGATGGGGCAGAAGCCAAGAAAGAAAAATAGGAGTGTGTAACATTGTGAGAAAAAGGAGAGAGCTGCACAGGAAAATAGTGAGGGTAGTAGATGGGATAATGAATAAGTAGGGCAGAGTGGGAGAGGTGGTGGAAGGAAAGAAAGAAAGATAAACAGAGGAGTAGAAGTAGTTGGATGAGAAAAATATCAGTTCACACAAGGTATCATTGAGGCAAACTGGTTAAAGAAACTATTAACTTCAGCAACAAATAATCAACTTTTTCAGAAACCACACACACTAATAAAGAGTTCAAGAAAAATAATTTCCCTGTTGTTGGAAATTGAGGCAGTGCATACTACTTACAACTGCATTCAGTTTCAAGAACAGATAATCATATTGTCAGAGACCACAGGGAAAAAAAAGAAACACTGCGAGCTCAGTGAAACAGTATGTAATACAAGGCAGCTCTTTCCAGTTAAGAAAAGTAATGTTTTAGCTGCTGAACTATATTATTAAATGTCTATATGTATCGCAAAATCAAACAATACAAACAGTATTATTTAGTCAGAAAAGCAAAGGGGATGAAAAATCAATCTGCCCTGTAAGATGAAAAAAGACAGCTCAGGATATCTTGGTAACTTCACTTTCAAAAAACTATAATCATACTATACTCCTTCAGATAAACTGAAATGTATAAAATAATAAAAAATTGGCAAACAAAATATCGATGGCATTAAAATATTAAATAGAAAAAAGATTGAAATTTACAGTTTATAGAGCTGAATAAACTCCTCTCCAAAATACTGAGAAAACAAACTTCAAAAATTCAAAAAAATGTATCAGCATAAAATTAAGAGAATAATGTAAATTTCCTATGAGCTTCCACATGAAAAAATAATAAAACCGTACCTTACACTAAGAAATGTGTGTACCCCACTTACTTCTGAATTTAGTTCCTGGCCTACGCTTATTGCCCCTCAGAGCACCATAGTGAGGGGAACCTCAGTTTTTGTCTTTACCTGGTGGGCCCCATCCTTCTGGAAAAGAAAAGCCTCACCTCCCTCATAACAAAGAAGTGGAGGAGAGGAAACAGGAACATCACATTGTAGCTAAGCTGGGATTTTTTTTTTCCTTGCTCCACACAATCCCCCGCCCAAATGCTAATGTATACTTAGATGGCTGTTGGGTCAAAGAAACATGCCTTTGAATATGTGTCCAGCAAAGGTTCTGTGGCAGACATTCCTTGTCAGGTGTGCTACCCCTTTCAGCACAGTGATTACTCTACTTGTGTTCTCAGACATGGTTAATAAGCAATCTGACAAGTTAGCATGCTTATTCCCGCTCCAGGAAAAAAAATGTCCAAACTCCCTGCCACGGTTGTCAAATATAAGGGCAACTAACTGAACCTGGGTCATCTGGACCATTGTCCAGGCTTCATCCTGCCATACCATAAGTGCAAGGTAAACATATTCCAGAATTAAACAGTACAGCATTCATATAAAAGAAAATAAAGCTGTCACTGAAAGGGACTATCTGAAAATTACCAAGAAAAGCATATAAATATTAAATACATTTTGAAAATTATTTATCAAAAAACATATGCATCATACTATATATAATAAATCCTAAAATAAATATCAGCTTATAATGTACGTACATTTATAAAGTGTATTTATAAATAAACTGAGACTTCACTGTACTATGCAAATGTATATATGCTAAAAGATTATATTAGCATATATCAAAGCACCATGGAACACCCATATTTCTCTCTCTCTCTCTCTCTCTCTATATATATATATATATATATGTATATATATGCACATATATAACATATTACATATAGGTAGAGATTATATGATAAATATTGACATAGATATAGATATAGATATTATCTATGGTTTACTATCATTATTGGAATGTCGACCGTAGGCAATGTCGCAAACTGATATTGCCGAAATACACATCTGCCTCTATCTCGATCCATGTTAAAACCTGTCCCTAGGTAGCAGTCGACATGTATTTCGGCAATTTCGGTGTTCAACATTGTGAATTTCGCACAATCTCGGTCGACCATGTGAACAGTCGACCGAGTACATTTCGGGTATATGATAGTAAACCATTACCTATATTTATATGGGTGTACTGCTGTTGATCGATTTGAGTTTTAGCCAACCTCTATTTTTTCAACACAGTTAGGACAAGCAAACATATGGTCAACAGTTGTGGAAGACTGGCAATTCTCCAAGTTGGGGAATATGCCCTTTCTCCAGGGATTGTGCATTTGTGGATTTGGTATACATAAATAGCAGGGATTGCCTCTCTGCAAAAAACATATTTTTTAATTTCAATGATCCAAAGTTAATTCTCTAAGTTTGTGAAGAAGTGTTGACATCAGTATTTCCATTATTAACATGTTGACATTAACATTGTCAACATTTATATGATTCGACTTGGATTACTAGATCAATATAAATATATATATACATATATAGGTTCATAGGTAGGTACTAGGTTATTGGCCCAAGGGCCTAAGTAAGCCTAGCCAACAAGGCTCGGAGGGATTGGGATTTCTTTAAGTGCAGCATGTCCAACAGCTCTGGATTTGACATAGCTTTATATGTTAGGCAGAGATAACCTCGGAGTATGCAATATGCTATGGAGTAAAGCTGGAGTTTTTTGAGACGGTCGGTGTAGGGCATCTGTTTGAGGCCAATAATCTTCTTTGTGAGGTACTTCTATGGCCTTTCCAGCTGCTGCAGATGTCTTGTGAGGTACATTCCAAAAGGGGCATTGTACTCTATAACAGGTCTAATGAGTGTCGAGTAAAGGGTAACAATGACCTCTTTTTTCCTGGATGAGAACCCTTTTGTGATGAGGTGTGCCATGTAGAGGCACTTTCTGACTACTGTGGCGATGTGATTATCAAAGGAGAGACTACTGTCCACCTGGGTCCCAAGGTCTCTTATCACACATTCGGTGTTGAATAGACTGCTGCCTATATGGTAGTTCATGGGTACAGAATTTTTACCAAAGAGGATGACAATGCACTTTTTGGCATTGAGCTTGAGGCCATGGCTCTGTCACCAGGCATCTGTCTCAGTGAGGCCCTTCTGTAGGATGTCCACATCATTTGGAGACTTGACTATGTCTCCTAGTTTGCAGTCATCTGTGAACTTCATTAGCCAGAGGCCTTCTGTGTTGGCCTGTACTTCAGAGAAGTAGATACCAAACAGAAGAGGTCCCAGGACTGAACCCTGTGGTACTCCACTTGTCACTGGTTTGAAGTCAGATTTGGAGTCTGCAACTTTTACAGTGTGGGCTCTGTCAGTGAGCCAGTTGGCAACCTATCATGTGATGTAGGGATTTATACCTAGTTTAGTGAGTTTAGCTATAATTCCAGAATGGGGGATGGTGTCGAAAGCCTTGGCTAGGTCAAGATTGGCTGTGTGAACCACCTTACCCTCATCTACAGCTTTGGTGAGTGCCTCAAAGAAGTCAATCAGATTCAGGAGGCATGATCTGCCTTTCACAAACTGGAACTGGGTGGGCTCCAGAGTTTGGAGGTTACCAATGTCTTTGTTTATGAGTTCCATGATGATACGTTCCATGGCCTTGCAAACCTTGTGGACCAGGCTCGTCAGGCTAATAGGGCTTTAGTTCCCGGGATTAGTGGTGGCTCCCCCTTTGTGGAGTGGGATAACTGTTGCTGTGTGCCATTCAGTGGGCACAGAGCCTGATGTGAGGCTATGATTGAACATGGTGCTTAGGTGGGGAGCCAGTTCATTCTGAAGTTCATGTAAAATGCAGCCTGGGATGTTGTCCGGTCCCATGGATGCTGTGTTTTTGGCTTTAGAGAGTGCAGCTTTTACCTGCATAGTTGTGATTACAGGGAATCTGCATTCTTCCTATATAGATATGGGCCCTTTAGGGGGTGAGAGGAGAGTAAAGTTAGCACTGAAACTATCTCGAGGATGTTGGCAATATCAGTTGGTTTTGTAATTTCCGTGCCATTGTGCTGTAACTCAGAGCAGATCTGGATGTTGCCTTTGAGATTTTTGACATAGCTATAGAAAGCTTTATGGTTGTCCTTAGAATCAGTGGAGATTTTGTTTTCATAACTAGCTTTGGAGGATCTTATAAGGGATCTCAGCTTCTTACTGAGGCTGACCAGGGAGCTCCTCTACTCATGGGATTTTACTCTCTTTTACAACAGTTTCTGCCTTCTGTTGTACAGTTTGTTTATGGCAGGGGACCACCAGATTGGCTTCCTTTTTTGGAGGATAGCGTCTTGGTTCTGTTTGGGATAGCATGATCCATGCACTCGTGTAAGTGCTTATAGAGTGCATTTGTGTAGGATTCAGCAGGCATAACTGTATTGTCCATCTGCATGGATGTTATGAAGGTCGCCACTTCTGCCTTAAGAAGCATAAAGTTGGCTTTGGAGAAATTTTTTACCGTGGTTTCCTTAATGGGGGGTGGGGGTGAGATGTGGGATGTGTGTGTGTATGTATATCTATCTATATCTATATAAACATATATATAAATGTATATATATGTATATATATATATATATATATATATATATATATATATATATATATATATATATAGATATATATATATATATATATATATATATATATACATGTGAGCATGTGTTTATATCTATCTTCTGTCTATCTTTCTATCTAATGTATATCACAAACTAAGTTATAGTTTATTCTTAAAATTTTGAACATGTAGTCTCCATATTAATATATTATTCAGTTTTACAAAATAAAACTGTTTATATGTATGTGTCTTAATATATTAAATTGTTAAATATTTGTAATACATGTGTTTGCTGCATATATGTAATATTAATCAAATCCAAAAATTAATGACGTTTTTAGTACAAAACTTTAAAAACCTAAATAAATTTAATATTTCGAATCTGTACCTTATGCAAATGGTGGAAAATGGGAGATATTGCAGGCCATGGAATGCTTTCATTCCATTATAATCTGTTTGACTGTGAATCTGCTAGTGTTCAACAACTTGAAGAAAATGCACTTAATGGCAATTCCTTTGTTGCTGTTTTGAATGGCAGTCTTACCACTTACCTATATAACTGTAAAAAATAGTATATGGCGCTGGCTCTCAACGTACAGAAAAACATTTTGATCCTTTTCTAATTAGCTGCTGTGTGAAGCTTGTGAAAGTTAGGACAAGATGTACTGAGACAGGGGGACACATTGTCAAAGTACCATATAGAAGCAACAAAAATATCTTAGTGAATGCGTTAATCATTTTTACGGGCGCACCTCTGCTTGATGTTAGCTCTTTTAAATTTTACCCAGAGTTCTACTTCCAGAAACAATTGCCGAGGATAAATCATCTGAGTCCCTATCTAATATTCTTATTTAATTATGACATATGAATCATTTTTCTCCTGTCATTTTCTTCACAAGGTTTTATTAAAGTCACTTTACAACCCACCAGCCCAATTGACACAGCTTTAAAGACCCAACTGAAACCTAGATCACTTTGATTTTCAGCATGGGCACATACTGGGGTATTGAAGGAATAAAGAGGCACTACTTGATAGGGGTACATCTGTTTCCAGCTGTGACAACTCCGTGGTTCACTTATCATGTCCAGAAGAGATGCCACCTTTTTGCCTATGAGGGGAGAGCTGGTGACCTTAGCCTGGAGGGGTTAAACAACCAGGTAAACTGCACAACACATCCAGGAGCAAAGCAGCAGGTACTATTAGAAATGTAATGGGGGGGGTATGTCTGCAAATGAGGGTGGGCACATCCCCTACAATATAAACTAAAATAAGCTTGATTTCCACAAAAAAAAAAAATAAATACTTTAGACTGCATTATTTAGTACAAGAAGAATCACATTTATTCCTTAACTGCTAGAACTGTAACAGACGCTTTTGTGTCATAATTACCAGCAATTCATTGTATCAGTTACACCTCTAGTTTTAATTAATGCCATCTGCCTACGAGCCTATATTATCTTAGACTTGCAGTAATAATAGTCCCTTGTCTATGAAATAACGTAAAAATCTAAAAGTATTGTTCATAGACCATCAAGAACTACAGTAATATGACGTAAGTTCATAAAATGCACAATGCAACATACAGCTTGCAGTGCTTTAAAATGTAGAACTTTTCTTCCATCATTTGGAGCAAAATATAATTTATTTTCACTCAGATGATATTCTAGTATTTGCACTCCATTTATTTGTCTCCATAATTCTCATGATAGCTTAGCTCTACACAGGTACAGTGACATGATACAGCATTCCATCTCCAAGCAATCTTTTTATGATTCATGTCAAATGAGAATTTTTTTGTTACCTAAAGTTCTAAACTATGACATTTTATGCACACATCTCTCTTTCTCATGTATCTCTGTCTCATATATGTGTTAAATATGTATATATATATTATATATATATATATATATATATATATATATATATATATATATATATATATATTATATATATATATATATATATAGAGAGAGAGTGATAGAGATAAACACAAACACAAAAAGTAAACATAAATTACACACACACACACACACACACACACACACACACACACAGGCATATTTATCATTTCAGGCACTGAGTCAAATTATTTCATAATATGAAAGTGGTGAAACATGATAATCGTAAATTTAAATAAAAATACACCAAGTGACAAAAATTATTCAAATAGAGTAGAGCATTGTTTACGATCTTTGACATCGATGTATGGCATTCACTTCACACACTGATAAAGTACAGCCAAACTGCTTGGTAATTCAGTTTGTGAATGCTCCATAAATCTGGTACTTTACTGTCAGATTTATGAATGGAAATATGAATGTAGGAATATTCCATATCTGAAAGCGTGTGTGCACAGCACTGCCTCCAGCAGAAATATTCAGCTTCTTTGAAATAATTTCGGCACATTCTTGTCTGCTTTTACTACCGTATGTTTACTTTCACATTTATTGTTTTTTTCACGTCACCTAAACATGAATTTTATGGAGTCAACAACTACAAGGCATGTATTGCTATGTTATTTTTTTTTGTTTTTCATTTTTATGCAAGGCATTTCCAAATAACTTTCTGTTATCATTGCAGCATCTTTCTAAATAAATTTCAGTCTGCATATGGTTGAGTTGATTACCTTTCAGTGATATTTCTCATATTGAATTGTAGCGATTTTATAGTCAGTATTATTTTTGCATTCATTATTTATGCTGTTGTATTCTATGAACTCTGCATTTTTCATTCTTAGAAAATAAATCTTGTGATTGGTTTCTGAGTTTTTAATGCATATAATTAATATTATTATACTACTGTATTCCGTATTCCCTTTTATATGGCAGCAAAAAAAAAAAATAGGCAGGAATATATGATCCCACAGACTATGGTCAAGTCCAACTAGCAGAGAAGGAGTTATTTCACAGAGCACTCTTCACTGTCAGCCATTACAGCACCATAATTTAGGAGTGGTATTTGTAAATTATATAGGTTCATAGGTAAGTTCTAGGCTAGCTGCCCTTGTGGGCCATATTAAGACTATCCAGTTTCCCTTTTTGTGCTCAAAATGACCTGTCCCATTTGTTTATAGACTGGTCTTACCCATCTTATGGTCGATAATTACATGTTACCCATAATGAGAATAACAGAGATCATACCATAGGTTCATAGGTAGGTACTAGGCTATTGACCCTAGGGCCTATATAAGCCTAGCCAAAAAGGTACAGACAATTTGAGGGGACCCATGCATGGGATAAAGCATTAAAGAGCTGCATCTGTCCATTTGTTACAGTGGCAGTCCTGGGATAAATGTACTGTTTCCCATCCATCGATTCAAGTTATGCTTGAAAATGGACATGGATGAACTTTGTTTAATGTGCATGGGAGTCTTTTCCATAGCAGCAATATCCCCTGCGAAATATACCTGTCACTTCAAACCATATTGCAGAAGAGGTTCAGATCCCTAGACTGAGGATTTCTCATGATATTTGACATTGCAGCAAATCAATCAGTACTGGGTCAGAGAATGCTTAATATGCCAGACACAGGTCACCTCTTAATAGTCTGCGGGATACCAAGTATATTGACAGGGCTTGCATCGTCAATATAGGGCATGTTGTTTAGACCTGGTACCCTTTTAGTAAGGTATCTCTATGGGCATGCCATTTGTTGCATGTGGCCGGACAGATACATGCCAAAGTGGTCATTATACTTAATGAGTGATATAATGAGGGTTGAGTAAAGGGGGCAGTAACATCCTTAAATTTAGACACAATTGCTTTGTTTATAAGTTGTGCAATATTGAAGGACTTTCCTTCAGCAATAGACATGTTGATCAAATGTTAGGTCACTGTTCACATAGATTCCCAAATCCCAAACAGCTGGGTCAACTCTTAAGGGTATATCATCAGTGTGATAGTTCCCTGGGGTAGATAAATTCCCAAAGGATACAATAATGCATTTTTTGGCATTCAGATTCAGTTTATGATTTAGCACCATTTGTTTATTTGGAACAAACCTTCCTGCAAAATGGCTAAGTAGTTTGGGGATACAGTGACTGCTCCTAGCTTGCAGTCATCTGCAAACTTAGTCAGCCAGAGACTGTTAGTCTTGGCTTTTTCTTCAGAAAAGTAGATGCCAAACAGAAGAGGTCCAAGTATTGAACCCTGGGGGACTCTACTAGTGACTGGCCTGTTTGTCAAGGTAACATCCCCTATTTTGATCATCTGCATCCTATCTGTTAGCCAGTTGGCAGTCCAGTCAATTCAGCCTTTCTACTATGCCTGAGTGGGTAACTCTGTCAAAAGCCTTGGCCAGGTCAAGGTATGAGGTGTGCACCATTTTGCCTTCATCCATTACTTTGGTTACATTTAAAAAAAAATCCACTAGGTTGGGTAAGCATGACTGCCCTTGATGAATCCAAACTGATATAAGTATTCCTTTCCATCAGATCAATTACATCAGCTATAGGTGTGCAAATAATCTAAAAATGTTTTATAAAATATCTTTCCTGAATCCTGTCTAACACATACTACAGAGCACTCTTCCCCTACACCTGTGTTTCACCTTTTATTTAGTAATTAAGCTGTAGATCAGGAAGACAGTACATCTGGACCTTATTCTATGAACAGGGTACATGGCTCTGTTTATTATTCTTTTTATTCCTCAAAAAGATGAGTGAAGACAGGAATTAGACCCGTCATATTTGAGAAAATCTCTTTTAACAGAAGCATTTTTGTAGGTTTACTCAGAAATATATTTTGTCTGATAAGTCATCATTCCCTGAAAACAACTTCAGGAATCTAGAGAATGTTGATCAGCCCATGCTAATATAAATATATTTCTGCAGTAAACAGGTAAACAAGTCTGATTTCCAAGTTTATCTATATGTCCTTTATCTTTCTGCTGTTTTATATTAAACAAACCCATGTGTTGCAATTTCTTCCCGTAATAGAAATTCTGTATTTTCATCATGTTTTTATCACCTTTAGTACTAAATATGTTTGCATCTAGGTTTAGAGAGCTGTATATAGTGTTAAACGTATGGCCTCAACAGTAACCTGTAAAGTGGTGTCAGTATCTCAGGCTTATGGAATTAATTATTCTAGCAGCACATTCTAATGCACTCTTTGCCTAGCACACTCCTCTTACGTTCTTTAATTAAAAGAATTGGTTAATTGCATACCAGTTTTTGTAGCTCCAAAAGACTTTTTCTACCTGATATTTTTGATTTGTAGGTTCATAGGATCATAGGTAAGCACTAGGCTAGCTGAACCTGTGGGCCATTTTAAGCCTAGGCAATTGCCCTTTTTGTGCTCAAATTAACCTATCCCATTTGGTTAGAGATTGGCCTTACCCATCCCATGGTGAATAATTATATATTACCCCAATGAGAATAATTTAAATCATGCCATAGATAATTTGGGGGGACCACATATTCTTACTCTGGATTTTTCACAGGGCATTAAACTTCCACTTTTCTTTTATATCATAACCTTCCACTAAAACTCTTCAAACGTATTTCCTTTTCAAAGTGCGTACTGTCCCACTTTTATAAAATCAACAAGCAATTTTGTTTTTCATCTATCTCTTTATACTGACAGGAAACATTCTGAGAAACTCTGGCTAAGTAGTAAAGTTCTAAAAATTCCATTTGCCACCTTTCAGCCTTTAGATAATATTTTTCTTATGCCTGCACTTTGCCTGTTTCACAGTTTTCAACTTTAGGGATATTTCATTAGTTTACTTGTAAATACTTTACTGTTATCCACCTCACCATTTCAGGCAGCCTTCTTTGAAGTACAACACCAAATGCCTTAACTAAAGTCCTCATAAATAACATCCAGACATTACCACATAACATATCTCTGTTCACCCACAGAACTTCTTTAAAAGAGAGTAGCATTGCATCCTTTCTATGAAACCATACTAGTAACCATAATTTAACTCTGCTCCAATAACTTAAATCCCTGGGACAGAAGTCAAGCTGAGCAGTATGTAATTCTTGAAATCTTTTTCCTTTTCAGATCAAGATAATAGTAGCTCTATTCTGGCAACAAACCAGCTTACTGTTAGGTAATGATCTTGAATATAAATTTTGTAATGGGTCACCCGTTTATTCATTTCATTTCTTAGCAACCTTGGCAGCAGATCACTTGGCTTCTTGAGGCAAATCATCCCTGGTCCTCCTTGGCCCTGCCGAAAATATTTCCTCAGTTTTTAACACATCACTTAATTATCTCAGTACAATCAAACCCTTACTGACAAGACAATCTTTTGCTTTTTTCTTTCATCTGCAAAGACACAGACAAATGGATAAGTGCTTACACTATTCCTGCAGATGTGTTGTACCTATCTTATCAGTCTAATTCCAGTTTGCTGCATAAGTGAAAAAAAGGTCTTATCTCCTCTTTTTGAACATGTAAGCAAGTTTACCCCTAGAGTGGATTTGTCTCTCTACCAGCATTTTTCTAACTCACTGAATTTTATGTTTGTTGATTAACTTTTTCTTGCCATGTAGCGTATTTTCTTTCTTTAATTATCATAGAATTCCTCTTCCTATTTCTGTATTCTAGTTAACTCTTCTTCCATTTCCCTAATATATGAATAGTATATCATTATGTGATCAGAGCAATAAACTGCAAAATATAAAACACAAATAAAACAATTGCTCTCGATGTAAGTGATGGTCTAAGTGACTAATGTATAAAGCACGCTTGTAAGTATACATGAGTGCTTGTTGCCTCTTTAAAATTGCCTAGTTTACTTCTTTTTTTTGTTCACTTTACTAACCTGATCTAGATGTTTTTGTCCAGCAGAAAATATCTGAACAGTTTTATTCGTATAGAACATTCTTTTCCTTTTTGTTTATCCAAATATTTTATTGAATTTTAAATAAACAAATTAGCAAATTCACAATGTTTTCCCATTCTAGAATAAAATATTAGTTTAAGGAAAAAAAATATTTACAGGTAAATTTGACATCAGACTGTGTAATAAAGAGTTCCAGTACTTGCGTCCCTTATCAGAGAAACATTTTTTCACCAATAAAAATGTTACTGCATGAGATGGAGGAAAAGTGAGGAAGTCATTTACATGAGCAAAGAATACAAGTCAGTTGCATGTCATGAAGGGAGTCATGGTCAGACAGCAGCTAAAACTAAGAATCCTTATGCAATGATATAAATGAATTACGTGCTTTATAAGTACTCTGAAGTGGCATTTATTCTTGAAAGAAATGCAGTGTTGGGTTCTTGATGGAGATCATTGACGATACACTTCTCTTATTGATGTTTTGCATAATTTGTGGTAGAAGTGGGTATGTCAACAGCAACATTATACAACGACCCCCCCCCATTAATATTCAAAAACGTGCACACTGATTGGTCAGCGTGCACGTTGTAAATCAGAGTTATAGTAATGGAAAAAGGTCCGGTCGCCCAGACTTTTTCCATTACTATAACTCTTTTTTTACAGCAACAGAGAACGCAAGATCTCCGTTGCTTCACACTGTCTCGCTATGTTAAACGAGTTTAACATAGCGAGACAGCTTTAAAAAAAGCAACAGAGATTCTCCTTTGCTTTTTTTAAAGCTGTCTCACTATGTTAGACCCATTTAACATAGCGAAACAGTTTGTAAAAAGCAATGGAGAGCTTGCTTTCTCCATTGCTTTTGCCCACAGCTCTGATGTACTGCGCAGGCATACGCATGCGCAGTACATCAGAACTGCCACAGAATACCAGACAGCACGAAAGGACAGCAAGGAGGCATTATACAATGCCATTATTTAAGAAAAGTAATTATTTTTTTTCTTAAATAATGTCATTGTATAATAGCAATAACCCACTTCTGGGTGTGGGTAATGGTGGATTTACCCATGGTTGGCTTTGTTTGGCCACTCGGGTTTCGCCTCGTGACCAAACCACACCAACCATCGGTAAATCCAGCATTGCCCACACCCAGGTGTGGGTTATTGCTATAATCAAACAGTACTCAGAATACACCTTTTTACAATTTGTTTGTTTACTTATTTATTTATTGATTGTTTTTTGGGGTGAAAAATTCTGATTGGGTATAGCCAATTTACAAAAGAGGCCTAGAAGAGAAGTTCTACAGCAAATGGAGATTACAAAAGTAAACCAATAGCACTATATAAATCCAAAACAGAAGTAACTAATGTGCATATAAAACATAGTATTCCATGTGAGCAATGTTGTTTAACCTACAGGCATCATTCAGCAGAACATAAGGTGATATAAAGAACTATACCAGCTGCAAAGTCTAATTCTGATGGAGTTGTACTAGTTGAAGTGTATATACATGGACTTTAGCAGAGGTATGGAAAATTATAATTGAAAAAATAAAAGCATAGTAGAGTTTATTCAAGAATAATAGAAAATGTTCAAGTACTTACATAACTTTGGGTGATGTTCTGTTAAAGTAATAATTGGGAAATACCAACACTGCCAATTTTGCTTGCAGTGGTTCCTAAGAGTAATATTAAATTATATTAAATAAGAATATTACAGGTATTTTTGAGTGGTTGAGAGAGGTTCTTCTATACCTTTGATATCTGAAAAAGAAGTGTTCTCACCATGATGGTTGTTAAGAGTGAAGGGCTTTGGTGAGAAATTTACTGGATGACCTAAAGTGGAGGAGGTAATTATACAGTTGTATCATGGTAGTAAGGGAGGATAATTTTTTGTGGATTGAGAATTATTGACTGCATAAGTGTTAGTAAAGTATGTGACAGTTATTGCTGAACTCGAGCCAGTTGTATTTGAGTGATATAAAGTGATGGTTGTAACTCAGTGAAATATATAGATGTGAGAGTGTTCAATCTCGCCGTTTGTTCTTACACACAGGTTTGGAGCTGATCCTCGTCTCCGGGTCGGCTGCATCGCAAAGCTCTGAATTTCAGAGAAGCTCGAGACCAGCCCATATCCCACAATCCTCCCTGCCATTACTCAGATCTAGTTTGCCGCTGCAACAGATCAGATCGAGGAGAGCTCGGACCAGAAAAAAACTTGATATTTGGTTACAGTTTACAGATAAGCTGCTTATTTTTTTGCTGAAATAAGTTTATATTTCTTAAGTAGTATATAGAGGTGCTGTGTGTGTGTGTTATTTTCATATATATCCCCTTTTATTCTTCAAGCACCTTTTTGTGGCCTAACCCTTTTTTCTCTGGGTGTGGTTTGTGAGTGTCTTGTATACTTATATAAGGTTTTTCTAGATATATATATATATATATATATATATATATATATATATATATATACATTTATAGGATTTTAGTGATTAATAGTAGTTTTTCTCTTATTATCTGCCTAGTGTTTGTTATTTAGTCATGTCGGAGAAAGCTAAATCCGGCTTTAAGAGATGTCAATGTGAGCAGAAAATGTCCATTACTGACAATCATGCTTTCTGCGTTTACTGTCTTGGCCCTCTCCACCTTCAAGAGGATTGTTCTATTTGCCATTCCTTTAGCGGGAGGGTCATGACAGATAGACGCAGGAAGCTTAAAGACAGAGGATTACTTAAGCCTGCCTTTCAAGAGGCTTTGGACAAGTTGGATCAGGCTTCTAAATCCTCGAAGGGGTCGAAGATGTCGGAGCCCATGTCATCGGCTCCGAGTTCATCTTCTAGGGTTCGTTCACCGGTTCCACAGACCTCGGGGCCGAGCGTCGAACGTTTATCTTTCCCTGAGCCCCAGATCTTGGAACCGGTGTCGGAGCTGCCACCACCGTCCATTCTTCGGTCGGTGCCATCTTCGGCTCCTTTGACCCGTTCTTCCAGACCGTTATCTGAGACAGATGTGGATTGTGTCGTGCAGAAACTCATGGAAAACATGGCCCTTTCCAAGTTGATTGCAGTTTCCTCCCAGTTGGTGTCGAAACTAGAAGGCCTCCCCATATCTCCAACGGGTCCTCCTTCGAGACCCATCCAGATCTCGGAGCCGGGAGAGGATGACCTGATGATAGTGGAGCCCTCGGTGCTGAAACTGTCCATTGCATGATCGACACCATTGACTTCGACTCCTTCAGAACCGGTAGGGGAGTCGTGGAGCCGACGGTCTCTCCTCGGTTCCGGGACCGAGAGTCGTACCGACCTGTCGGTGCCGATTCTCCCTCTCGGGGCCTCGGCGCAGACTGGCTCGGCTCCGTCCTCGAGGTCGGAGCCCACGGCACCTGGGTCTGGGATGCTCCCGTGTTCTTCAGAACTGGTGGAGACCTCAGCCCGGGGTTCGGGGGCCTTTGACCTTATGAGGAAAGTATTGTCTGCACAGACAACCACTTCATCAGGGGAATCTTCTCCTTCCCCAAAAGAGCCGCTTTCTGTTTCTGCTCCCACGACCCATCCAAAGCGTAGAGCCCCATTGCCTCAGCCACCCCCAGAGGATTCCCCCTGTTCCTTGGAGGCCTCACCAGAAGCCCCCTCTGATGAGGTCCCGAGGAAACGGTTGTGCAAGAGGAGGCACATAGATTCCCCACAGGAATCTCTAACGTCTGACACCGACTTGGATGAGGCAGAGGGGTCCCCCAAATCACCCTCTGAGAATGTGTCATTTGCAGACATCCTGGAGATCTTGAAACAGAGGGGTGATTGGCAATCCCTAGCCCCCACTGAGGATGAATCAGTGCTGCTGAAGGCTTTTGGGGCTCAACCTTCTACCTCCTGGGTGACTCCGCCCTTCGATGAATTAATGGAATTGATTGCTCGAAGGGTGTGGGAGACACCTGACACAGTGGAACCAGTCCCTAGGAAACCAAACAAGTTTATCACCGCCCCCCCAAGATAAAACTTATCTCACCAAGGGAGTTCCGGTCGATGCTATGGTGGTGGTGGCAGCCACGAAAAAGGAGATGTCTGAGTCTTCCTCATCTGTTCATCCACCTAATAAGGACTCTAGGACTATGGACAGATATGGGAAGCGCGTTTTTAGTTCAGCGACTTTTTCCATGCGTTCGCTAAACTATTTGACTCATTTCACACGTCTGCAGAGGGATCTCATCAAGGAGCTGACAGGTACCCTACAGGGTAGCACAGATGCTGCTGTTTCAGATAAGGTAACAGCACAACTTAACACCCTTACCTCCATAGTAAACTCATCCATGAGGTTCATCTCGTATGCAGCCGAAGGATCGAGTAGAGCTGCAGCTTCAGCGATTGCTCTTCGAAGACAATCATGGATGCGGCTGTGCTCCTTTGCGGAAGCCTTCAAGTCTTCCTTTGCCAATGCCCCTTTTGATGGTGCCACACTCTTCGGGCCCAAGGTTAAGGAGACTCTGACTTGGTGTGAGCAAGAGGGAAAGACCCTGTCTGCTGTTGGGGTCCGTTTTTCCGCTCCTACTAGACCATACCCCAAAGGGCAATGAGGCGGGAAAATGTGGTTCCGTAAGAATCAGGGATCTTTCCAAGCCACACAGAATGATACCCCCTCCAGAGGCAGAGGGGGGTAGAAATGGAAGACGCCGCCCCAGTGGCAGAGGGGGTCTGCATAACCAAGGCGACAGGGATTCCATCCCTGGGAAGCCTTTCCAGCACTCCTGAAGGGAGGCCCAGCTGTCCTGCTCTGGAGGCAGTCAGGGGTCGCTTGGCTTTATACCCACTGGCCTGGCTAAATATTACTTCGGATTCCTGGGTAAAAAGCATTATAACCAGAGGATACAAAATCCCCTTCACATCAACTCCACCTCTACAAAGAAGGTTTCCAGATGTGCCACCCCATCTGCGAAACCCAGCAGCTATAGAAATTTCAAAGCTGCTCGAAAACAGTCATCCAACCAGTCCCGGCGGACCAAAGAGGATCCAGAACTTACTCAAGGTTCTTTTTAGTTCCAAAAAAGACAGGGGACTGGAGACCGATCATAGATCTCAGCAATCTCAACACCGTCGTGAAGAAGGAAAATTTCTGGATGGTCACGCTTCAATCAATCCTTCCATTCTTACAGAAGGACGATTGGATGTGCTCTATAGATCTCAAAGACGCGTACTGCCACATCAAAATGGCCAGACCATCCAGAGATCACCTGCACTTCCGGCTGGGAGCCAGTCACTTTCAATTTCGAGCTCTGCCCTTTGGACTCACCTCAGCCCCCAGGGTATTCACCACATGCATGGCAGTAGTTGCGTCTCACTTGAGACGACAAGGATTCCAGGTGTTTCCCTATCTGGATGACTGTCTCTTCACCGCCACCACCAAGTGTCGCCTCTTGCAAGCCAGAGACTACACAGTCAACCTTTGTTCCCACCTAGGGATTTCGATAAACTTCAAAAAGTCTTGCTTATCACCCTCACAGCGTATTTCCTTCATCGGAGCAGACCTAGATACATGATCAACACTGCTAAAGCTCCCCCCGATAAGGGTGTCAACCCTCAAACAGCAGGTTCTTCTTCTACTAGAGAGCAAGAAAGCCCCGGCCAAACTGGTGTTGAAAGTTTTGGGACTAATGGCAGCGTCACTAATCGCAGTTCCTATGGGAAGATTACACATGAGGATCCTACAATGGCTGCTCTTCGCGCAGTGGTCGTTCCAACACTTACCCCTAGCGCACGAGATTCTGATAACAGACTCTTGCAGACGTGACCTCTCATGGTGGGTATGCAATCAGAACCTCACTCTGGGTCGTCCGTTTGTTCTACCCAGTCCAACGGCCACAATAACCACGGACGCTTCCCTGATAGGGTGGGGGGGGGCCTTGTTCAGGGAAGAACAGTCCAAGGGGAATGGTCCAACATGGAGTACACTCTACACATAAATGTTCTGGAGCTGAGGGCGGTGTTCCTGGCGTTGCAACACTTCCAAGCCCTCTTACCTCTAGGAACAGTAGCAGTTCAGACGGACAGCATGTCTGTGGTCTGGTACATAAACAAGCAAGGGGGAACCAGGTCTTACCCGTTATGCAGAGAGGCCATGAGAATTTGGCAATGGGCAGAGTCCACGGGTCACTTTCTAATAGCAATGCACATCCCGGGGTCATCCAACGTCATTGCGGACAGGTTGAGCAGAGCCATCCTGTTACCTCACGAGTGGTCCCTCAATCCACAGACGGCGGAAAAGATCTTCCGCAAATGGGGCCAGCCTTGCTGCGATCTGTTTGCTTCCCCATTAAATGCAAAATGCAGAAGCTACTCTGCCCTTCTACCCGCCTCCAGGGGATGTCCCCAGGGACGCACTGATACACGATTGGCCCCCGGGTCTCCTATACGTGTTTCCACCTACTCCCTTGATTCCCAGATTTCTACAGAAAGCCAGGAACCTGGAAAGGACAATAATACTCATAGCCCCATTCTGGCCTCAGCAGATATGGTTCCTCTTTCTTCGAGCCTATCAAATAGAGGAACCTTGGATTCTGGACCCAGTACCAGATCTACTGACCCATTAGTCGGGAGTTCCTCACCCATCTTTTCAGTACCTCAAACTAGCAGCTTGGCTGCTCCGCTTCCCTGCCTAGCCAGGTCTGATCTACTCTCCCCAGCAGTTCAACACATTCTGGTTGCTTCTCATAAAGCTTCCACTACTAAACTCTACAGGAGTAAGTGGAAACGCTTTGTGTACTGGGCATCTAGCCAACACTTAGACCCCTTGGTAGCTCCTCTACATAAAGTTTTAGAATTCTTATCTATCCTCTTTCACGAAGGAGCTTCTACTTCCACACTAAGAGTACAGTTGGCGGCCATATCAAACTTCCATGTTGGTGAGGAAGGTTCTCCCATTATGTCTCACAGACTTTGTAAGGCCTTTATGAAAGGAACCTTCCATCTTAGACCACCCGTCAGAAAACCTTTCTTTCCATGGAGCTTGAATTTGTTACTGTCGCAACTCATGTTGCCACACTTTGAACCTGCTTCATCCTGCCTTTTAAAGTTCTTATCGTGGAAGATGCTGTTCCTCATCGCTGTGACCTCAGCGCGTAGAGTATCAGAGTTGCAAGCATTATCGGTCAGACCACCTTACTTGATATTCCATCCAGATAGAGTCTCTTTGCGTACAAATCCATCTTTCCTTCCAAAGGTATGTTCAGTTATGAATATTAACCAGTCTATAGAACTCCCTACCTTTTTCAAGAACCATACTAACAAACTGGAGTATATGCTGCACAAGTTGGATGTTCACAGGCAATTAAGATTTTATTTGGATAGGACCAAACCTTACAGGAAAACAGATCAGCTCTTTGTCGCATTTGCAGACAATAAAAAGGGCATGGCAATTACTAAACGTACACTATCTAAATGGCTTGCTGACTGTATAGCCTTTGTATACTCTAAATCAAATCAGTCCTTACCCACCAAACCTAAGGCCCATTCTACCAGCTCCGTCTCAACTTCCTTAGCTCATGCAGCTCACTTGCCTTTGGACACTATTTGTGCAGCAGCCACGTGGTCTAAGCCACATACTTTCATCACTCATTATAGAGTGGACAAAGTCTCCAAAGACAGGACATCATTTGGTTCCACTGTGCTTAGGAACATTCTTCCATAAGTCACTCGGGGTGACGGAGTTAGGGACGCTACCTGTGTGTAAGAACAAACGGCGAGATTGAACACTCTCACATAAAGAAGTTATGTCCTTACCATAACGTTCCATGTGGAGTGTTCATCTCGCCTTTGTTCTTACATTCCCTCCCTTCCCCTCCCCACGTGTTTTGGAAGAACTGGTAGGATTAGATTCTGATCTACTTGTCTTAACCCCTTCCGGGGTATATGGTCCCGTGTACTATGGGGTATATGTTTCTACCATTAGTTATTGCTATGGTGAGAGAGTGTCTCTGAATGTCTGAGAGAGTGTATAGTTCTTGCACCGGAGGTGTTGGATCTTTTGGTCTGGTTTGTTTGCAAACTAGATCTGAGTAATGGCAGGGAGGATTGTGGGATATGGGCTGGTCTCGAGCTTCTCTGAGATTCAGAGCTTTGTGATGCAGCCGACTCAGAGCCGAGGATCGGCTCCGAACCCGTGTGTAAGAACAAAGGCGAGATGAACACTCCACATGGAACGTTATGGTAAGGACATAACTTCTTTTTTTGAGTTTGTCAGTGTGGAGCTCGGTTTAATCAAGATGTATGAGCAGTAGAGCAGGCTATATAAAATACATCTGAGTGCATAGACTTCATTGTTAGGTGTTTTTTTTTATATGGTGGAGAAAAACTAATTTACAACTAAAGGTCTGGAAAACTGTTGCACTGATTGGATGGATAAATTGTAGGGAGGGTAAGTTTAAGCTGACAGCCCTTAACATCTGAGACTACATTGTCTGTCTTGTGGCTGAGGAATTAGGCCATAATTTTAGGAGAGAGTTTGTGTTTAGTTTAATATTAGGCTGTAATCATCGAACCACATACCAATGGACTTAAAGGTACCTTGAATGCTCAAACTATGCCTGGTAGCTTTTAGAGTTAATATATGGTTAAGACACATTGCTACAGTGAGGTGAAGGAGGGAGCCACCCCAGGTACAAAGTGTTAGAGGGTACAACCAGGAGATGCTGATCAGCTTCTTGTGCAGTGTTGGCATTCAGAAATAAAACCCAATAGTGCATTTGTGGTTAGGGCTGAAGCATTTAATGTGTAGTATAAGTTGGTTGTTTTTTTGCTATTTTGTTTTTGTCCTCCTCAACTGAAAAGTTGATGGGGGGGGGGGGGGGGCAGATCGAGGATCATCATAGGGCACCAGAATAGATAGCTATAGATCTGATATAGTTACATCAGTTTTATTGACTGCATCATAGTGGGTGGGTAAAGTAGCTTCAAGAACATTGCTAGTACAGCAGTTGTAACTATTGAAGATTATAAAAGCTACTTCACTGTAACTGGAATTAATTTTGTAACTTTAAAAGGAAAATGTTATTTGAGTGTTGTTTATGTAAATGATGGTAGGTACACTTCAGTAGTAGTACTGGAGGTTAAGCAATGCAATTGGTGTCTGCTAGTCTAGTTCCAGTGATGAGACACCTTTATGAAGTCATGCTAGAGATCCCAATTGGAAGTACTTGTAGAAGGTACCATGTTTAACTGAAATACTTTTCATTATGGTCAATGGATGGACTATTGTGCCAGACACCATTTTAAGTAAGTGGGTACGATACTTACTAGATGCAGTAGAAGAGTTTTCATTTTGTTTTAACATTTTACAAATGGCATCTATTGCTATTTCACAAGGAAGAGGGCTGTTTACTAAGAAATAACAGATTTAAAGCTAGTGGAGTGTGTCTGTTTGAGTCCTGATAAGTGGTACAGATTACAAGTTAGATCAAGTTAGATAATTACTTAGATAATTAATGGATGATTAAATGGTTGTCACTTTGGAAAGGCTCAGGGGCTGGAATTTTACTAGGGGAGATAAGGTAATTACTTGTGTAAGAAATAGAGTCAGGGTAAGTAACACATGAGTACAGTCTTTAGTTAAAATAACTAAAGGAACAAAGATGCATAAGCCTTTGCATAATTAGAAAGGTTTCCCTAAGTATTCACAAAGAACCACATTGCTCACATTAAGGGCTGTGGTAAAATAATAATAATCCCCCCTCCAGCAACCTCCTAGGCAGACACACACTCACACATGCGGCCCATCCCATGCAGTCACATGCCCCCTAACACTACCTGACTGCTAAACTCCCCAGCACTTACCTCTATCATGATGGATGAACATGACCTTTCAACTCTCTTCATTACCACAACAGCCAGGAATGGCCATACTAATTTATACAGCCAAGAAATTTTCTGAATCACTCAGCATTGTAAATGGCTTACCACAGGCAACTCTAGAGGACAGCTCAAAAATAATTTCACTATTTGCACCCATTTTCTCACTCAATATTTCTGATGGAGAGCATTTTTAAAGGCTGTAAACTCATTACACCCCCAAAGCATATGCTCGTAGTTGCATCGTTCATCCCCATTACACCTCCAATGTTGGCATGTACTGTAAAAATACTTTGGAATCTGCTTGGAGTATAAAAATACTTATGCAAACACTTCTAAGCAAAAATCCTAAATCTTCTAAACTTTATTGCCTATTTGGAAGTCAGACATATGTCCTTCCATTGTTTCCTTGTGAAATGCTTATCCAGTCTCTCCCACCAATCTTTTCTAACCTCCTATAACTGTTTCCTATAACCATTGTGCAATATTTAATGTCCTAATAATTGTCCTTTTTAACAGCAGCTTCTGCTCCAGATTCAATTAAAAACTCTGCCACAGCAGGTCATTTATTCAGGATTTCCCTATCCCTTCCTATTTGCTTATTTATTTATTTATTTATTTTGTTCATTAACTGGGTAGTGTCCGGCTGGGCTAGAAGCCCGTATTCAGTGTTGATCTGGGGAGAAAAGCTTCAAGAAAGATTACAATAGTATTTACAAATGCCATATGCTAGTTACAGTAATTGTAGCACATCGTAATACAATTGTAGGGTTCATACAATAGTGTTAAAACAGAAGTAATAAAGTTAGACATATTAAACAACTATTAAACAATTTTATGCATTTGTCAAACATTTCAAAACATAAATTTTTCACGTGTTAAAGAAAATTTTCTTTTTTTTTTTGAGAACATATTATGATCTGGGAAGGATTAGGTTGTTTATTAGTTGGAATATTTAGCCATGGTGAGAACAGGAGCAAAGCCTACATTTAAATGTGTGCGTGTCAGTTTTAGTAATAATATACTGTGGAAGGGAGTTCCATTGTTTGGCAATGGTATGAGAGAAAAGGGAGATGTCATAGGTGTTTTGGGCTTTATTAACTTTTAGCAATATTTTATCTGCAGACCTAAGGGATGTTAGGTTACTACAGGGATGGACTAGACATGCTAGTGCTGGGCATTTATCAAGTTTGTATAAGACTGTATGAGCAGTTAGTAGTTAATTCAGGGTAAGAAGATGAGGGAGCTCAAGCCATTTTAGCTGAATTAATGCAGTGCAATGGTGAGATCTATTAGAGTGATTTGTAGCAAATTTAGCAATTTTGTTGTAGCAAGATTCTAGGCTATTTAGGTCGGTTTTGTGAAGACTGGTGAATATTTGAGAGCAATATAGAAGGGAAGATGATAGGTGGGTTCGGGCTGTTGCGAGTCTGGCTTGGTCAGAGAGAAATTTTGCACTATAGAGTGAACCCGGTTTGGCACGCACCTTTTTAATGGTTAGAGCAAGGTGTCTGCCAAACTTGAGTCCACTATCAATTGTGACACCTAGCAGTTTTGTATGTTCTACTGGCTCTATAATAGTGCCATTGGAAGAGGTAATATAGATAGGAGCTGGAGTATTAGATGTTGGGTTGTGGTAGAAGACCATAACTTTGGTCTTTTTGGGGTTAAGTATAAGTTGATGGTGAGTTAGATAATTTTATATATTATGGCGGGCTGCTTGAATTTTTTCTTGGAGTTCTTTTATAGAAGGGGCAGAGCAGATTAGGGAAGCATCATCAGCATATTGTACAATTGTGGCTCGGTAAGCTGCAGTGTGATGGTTGTTAGTAAAGATGACGAACACAAGCAGACCAAGGATTGAACCTTGTGGGACTCCAACACTTATAGTGAGCTGGAGGGAGAGTTTATTATCCCATAAAGTGGCTTGTTTTCTGTCAGACAGGTAGCTATGAAACCATTTTAGGGTTTCAGGGCTGGAGTGGTAGGTGGCTAGTTTGTTAAGAGGTATTTGATGCGATACAGTATCAAATGCTTTTGACATGTCTAGAAAGGTAGCAGAGACTAGTTGTTTTTTGTTTTTAACATAGTATCCAGTATCAGTAAAACTAATAAGTGATGTACTGTACTATACCTGGGCTGGAAGCCATGTTGCATCTTAGATAATAGATTATTTGACAGGAAATGGTTTAATAACTGTTTGTGTATACATTTTTCTAAGATTTTGGAAAGAGACAGAATGGCTATGAGTCTATAGTTGGTTATATCAGTTGAGGGACCACCTTCATATAGGGGTATTATGTGAGATATTTTCCATTGGGATGGTACATACTATTCAGTGATAGAGCGGTTGATAAGAATAGATATAGGGTAAGCTATGGTGGTTACAGCTAGTTGAAGAAATTCACCAAATATGTGGTTAGCAGCTATTATGCAAGGTTTTAGTTTGGAAATAAGAGTTTTAATATAGCTGGTCTGGATTGGTTTGAGCTGGAGAAGGGTAGTATTACTGTGTGGAGTTTGAGGTATGGTAGAATGTGTATTAGGGGTGTTGTTGAGTAGAGAGGTTATTGAGTTAATAAAGTGTGAGTTAAACTATGAGGCAATGTACTCATAAGTTAATAAAGTGTTAGTTAAATTATGAGGCAATGCACACATTTTGGTTGGCCAGAGTTAGGGCTGGTGTAGTAGGTTTCCCCTGGGTTGAGGAAGAGATTAATTGTTTGCCAGAATATTTTAGGATTGTTCTGGTATGTTAGCTGATTTGCTTGGAAATATTTTTTTTATCCCGTTTGATTAGTTTTTTTAGTTAGATTTCTAAGTTGCTGTTGGTAGTGAGGTTCTCCTTACTTCTGCTACTTTAATAGTGAGACCAGGCTCTATCTCTTTTTTTTCAGAAGATGAATTGTATCTTTTGATAGCCAGGGAAGTTGTTTGGATTTGGTACATATTTTTCTTATGCGGCTAGCTCATTAAGTATTTGTAGGAAAGTGGTATAGAAATACTGAACTGCACTGTCAAGTGGAATATTTTTTTAAGGTATCCAATCATAATGTAGAAGTTGAGAGTTAAATATTGATGGAGAGAAATGTTTCTTGTTGCGCATATAGCAAAATGAACTATTAGAGAAATTCTGTAAATGCCTTCTAATCAGGTAGGTATGGAAATGATCACTTAGTGTGTCTGGGAGACACCCAGTGTCATATGTAATATTGGACAAGTTAGTTAAAATCCAGTCTAGAATGGATTTTCTCTTAGTGTGTTTGTCAATGCATATGGGGTGGTTAATTCTTTGACATAAATTATAAAGATTAACAAAATTTGTCAGGGTATTGGAAGAGCAGGTGGTCCAGTCAATATTGAAATCTCCTAATATTATAGTTTCATGGTTGAAGATTGTAGAGGCTCATTCTCAGATGTTTTCAGTATGATGGAGGTTTGTAGCAGCGGGCAGGCAGATAGCAGTAAAGATAATGGACTTATGGTTGTTTAGATCTAGGCGTGATATTGAAATCTCTAAGTTAGGGATATCAGGTGTACCAGATTAAGATTTTCTTTAAACAGAATGGAAATCCCACCTCCATGTTTAAATGGTCTGTCAGTTCTAAGGATACTATAGCCAGAAGGACGAAATTCCTCAGATTTAATATGGGGCTTAAGTCATGTTTCAGTAATGACAAATATATCAGGGGAGTATAGGGCAATAGTGGCATGAAATTTATGGACTTTGATTATTAGGCTTCTTAAATTGGCATTGATGATAAGCATGTCAGAGTTACTTGTTTTCAGAGGAAGATAGGAGTTAGGTGTGGAGTTAGTGGAATTGTCAGTGTAAGGAGTTTGAGGGGTAGGGGTTTGGAGTATTTTGAGTGTTGGGTCTGAATTAGGATGAATATCACATTGGAGTTTGATGTGGTTAAAGCAATGTAGGGTAAAACATTTAAATTTTGAAAACAGACTATGATAAATATATATATATATATATATATATATATATATATATATATATATATATATATACATATATATATATATATATATATATATATATATATATATATATATATATATATATATATAGTGAAGTGGCAGTGTTGTGGGTCTGAAAATATCTAAGAGAGAAGAGTAGAGTAGGGGAGATATTGTAGAGGTATGGGGAGATGTAGATTGAAGGTTTGACATGCTGGTGCTCATCAATTACAGGTAGGGTTGGAGAGTGATTATAAGGGGGGAAGTTAGATTGGAAAGAGGTAGTATAGAGGGCTAGAAGTAGCAGGCATGATAGGATAGGGAGAGGCATGGCATATTTTATATGATACATTGTAGAATAGAGTTTAATAAGTGGATGGGAGGTAGTCAAGTTAAATATTTATTGAGTTTGAGAATAAGTAATGTACATTTTATATAGCCCACCTAATCATGAAGGGATTCACATCTAGATCAGGGGATGTCATCGTACCTCTTTACTCATCCCTCATCAGGCCCATAATTGAGTACAATGCCCCTTTTGGGATGTACCTTACCAGACACCTGCAGCAACTGGAAAGACCCCAAAAGTACCTCACCAAGTGGATCAAAGGGCTCAAACAGATGCCATATGCTGCCCGGTTAAAGAAACTCCAGCTCTACTCAGTGGCATACCGCCTGTTCAGAGGCGATCTGTGCCTGACGTATAAAGCCATGTCCAACCCGGAATTAATGGACATGCTGCACCTCAGAAAATCCAAATCCCATCGAGCTACATGCTCGAGAGACTTGAACCTCAGCACTGAAATAAATAGGACATGCTGGAGGGACAGATTCATAACCCAGAGGCTCCCTTCACTCTGGAATAAAATCCCAGTCCAGGTTAGGCAGAGTCCCTCATTGACTCTCTTCAAGGGGAATCTTGATGAGTGGATGGGAGATCGTAGGTTTACCCTGGGTATCACTTCTGTGTCACTGTTAGACAGAGGAACAGTATACTAACCTCGAAAAAGGGCATAGCAAAATAAATTTAAAATGGGTAGCGAAAGCCAAACACATTCTGGCTAGGCTTATAAAAGCCCTAGGGCAGATAGCCTAGTATGAACCTATGAACCTATGAATCTATAAGAATATGTGGTAAATAGTAGGGTATAGGTAAATGGGGGTTGAAAAAGAGGAAGGGTAAAGATGTGTTTGTGGGAGGTGAGAATAGTGGTAGGTAAGATTAGTGAAATGAAGTTATGGAGTACAGGTTAGAATGGGTGGGTTTTTTTAAGAGACAGATTTTGATTTGCTGCTTGAGAGGGTGTATACTCTGATATGAATCCCTGATAGGGAAGACAGTCTTTAGCCTGCAGTCCAAATGTCTTCTTGACCTCTTCCCATTCTATTAATATTTCTTCTCTAGTTATTTGCTCCCAATGCCTTGATTGCTTTGTCAGTTTTCACCAGTAAATTCCAGACAACCCCTGCCTATTCTCTGTAACCCTAATTGGAGTCATCCCTGTTGGCAGAATCTCCTTTCTCCGTTCTCGTATTGGCTTCGTTTTTAAAATACTTTCTGCTACTTTATGAATATAACATTGAAATACAGTCACCAAATCATTTGGGTTTCTAATACCATGACAAATTGAAATGGGCTTATATGAACCTGAGTCTGATGGGTCACCATTAATTCTGTATGGCTCTTGTTATTGTCCTTAAGGATCTGCATCCAAAATCCCACTCTCTCCTAATTTCTTAAATTGGGTTCTTGTACACTGACCTGAAGAAGTCTAGAAGGACAAAAGCTATCTTTGTTAACAATAGGTTATGGAAATAGAATATGGTTTGCACAATGGATATTTTTGCATGCAAAATGTATATATATATATATATATATATATATATATATATATATATATATATATATATATATATATATTAGATTGCCAAATGGTCTAAGATTTATTATTAATTTTATTTAAATTACATAAAGGTTATTTTATTATGACACCTACTAAGTAGGGTAGGATCAGCTCAAGTATCACACTGATGGGGAAAGGAATATGAATTTCTTAACATGTATACCAATACACTGTGTTTTACAGCACAATAAACCTCTCTCATACCTCATAAAAGGTATATGCATAGTTAGAAAGTTTGTGATGAAACTATTATTGTGTTATTTTTGTTTTACTTGAATTGCTTGTCTGTGTGCTTAATAAAGAATTGTCGACTGGAAACAGACAATCTTCCCTGCTTGAATTATTTTTGAATACTTTGTAATTCTGTAAATTATTTCAAATTATATTTTTTATTATTTTTTGAGTTAGGACGAATTTAAGTTCGCTACTTCTACTACCATTGTCTGATCTTAGTAATATACAGTGATTTACTATATATATATAGATATATATATATATATATATATATATATATATATATATATATATATATATTGAAAATCTTCCACACATAGAATTTTCTTACACTGTTTTATTTTGGACTCACTATACTTGTTTAGTGGATTGTTTGAAACTTTGGGGATACCACAGAGATTACATTTTTTTTTAATTTCTTAAATTTCCTACATGCTTCTTCATCATCCCTTTCCAATTTGAATTATAGCTTTCTGCTTGTGTTATGTATATCATCCTTAACTGTGCAACTCTAAACTATCCCTTCAAATAAAGGTAATCCTAAACCACCTTGTTCCATTGGAAGGATCAGCTCATCCTACTTGACCCTTGCCCTCTGCCCCTCCCAGATAAAATCCCTTAACTCTTTATTAATTATCGTCCACAACCTTTTTTGGGTTGATGAAAGTATGCCTGACCTCTATATAAAACTAAAGTAACTACAACCATTTTCTATGTATCTTGCTATCCATATCTATAAACAAGAATATCCAGTTTCTCAGGTTTTACATTATCTTTCGTTTAGTCTCTTCCAGCAGCTGCCATAACATAATCTTTTTTAATCCTTACTCCTAAATACTTTGTTTTATTGTGCCCCATAGATATGGGTGTTGCTGAACCAATACATATGTTCATACAGTTTACAGCTATAACCTTTATTTTATCTTCATTCATTTTATATCTCAAAAAGACTTGAAACTGTCAGAATGTTACTCAACACCAAGATATCCTTTTCTGGTTTTATCAGGTACAAAATAATATCATCTACAACGAATGCCAACTTTTCTTGATTACCATTCCAATTATATCCTTGAAATTCTGAATTCCTTATTTTCTTTGCCAATGACTTTAACCATAATGCAAATAACAAAGAGGAAAGAAGACACCCCTGCGTGGTTCCTCTGTTCAAACATAACTTCTCAGAGAGAGACCCTTCCACTTTAACTTTTGTCCCCAACCCCTCATATATACTCCTATTTAAACCTTACTATTGGACTAAGGAATGCAAATGCTTCCATTGCCCTACTAGTAAAATCTCAGCTTTCTCTGCAATAAAATCCACCAACAGCAGTGATATTTTCTTACAATCTGCTTCCCTCTATTAATGATCTATTAATGTTGTCAAATATTTGCTTTCCCTCCACAAAAACACATTGATCAATATCTATCAATTATGGCAACACGTTTGCCACTTTTTTAGGTATTATAGACAGAAACACATTATAATCATTGTTTAAAATTGAAATGGGCTTCTATGAACCTGAGTCTGATGGGTCTTTACTGTCTCTAGCTTGTATAACTGTGATGTTCCCATGCTGGGCCAGTAATCAAGGAGCCAGAATACTCACCACTGACAGTGGAGAGGGACATTCACTTGGAATATAAATGATACACTCAGTATTTCCTTATTCAGACCTCTTTGCATCAAACACAAGTTCCCTTAAGAGCACATAGGGGACACAGTCAGCCAGGGGTCTGGGTTTCCTCTAGCTGTCTCCCTCCAGGTCCCCAGTAAGACTCCCCAAAGGCACAGCTTCAGAGTTAAGTCCTCAGCCTAGTGCCCAAGCCAAGTCCTCCACCACTGTCTTCCTGTGAAACCAGTGCTTCATGTCCCATCTCCAAGTGGCTGACACACACACTCTTTGAAATTTAATTTTAACACACACATATGCAGGCGTGTGTGCACACACACACACACACACACACACACACACACACACACACACGCACACACACACACACACACACACACACACACACACACACACCTGGGAAGGGCTGGCACAGATTACCCAGTCTACCAACTTTGCCCAGACTATAAGGTAGATTTACTGCCACCAGTCAGTTACTATAAGGCTCTTAAAAGGGTAACCAATTATACTGAATGAAGTTAATCTTAATACAAATGGTAATGTTGACCAAACAGCAAGGCTTACAGGAGTGGCCAGAGTATTCATCAAATAAATACACGCAAATACTCTCAAAACTTAAATATTTTTTTCAAAGGACCAGCCAGATTGAGAAGTTGAAATATATTTAATGATAAATAATAAAAGAACATGAGAATACTAAAATTTTGTTTACTGTAAGCACCAGTGTTTCAGTCACAGGAAATATTAAAAATAACACCGATGAAAAGTTTCACACAGTTATAGAAAAACAGTATTTAGTTAGTCTCACTATCTATTCCTGATTGACTAAAAGAATGAATGTTCCTACTTACTAAATAGAGCAAGGCAAGGTAATGTGGGTGAAAGTACTTCTAATCAGGTTACGAAGGACAGACTGCCCCTGAGACTTCAGTCTCCTCTAATATTAGAACATTATTTCTGTACAGAATGACATTAAATACATTTGGTCATCTGACTCTGTTTCCTGCACTAGCCCCCATTACTAGAAGCTACCAGGGTTTAGCACCTATGTGCTACAATATACACTAGACCCTTAGCTAAGGTTTATAAAATCATCTGTAAGCCATAAAACAATAAAACTATTCCACTCTTCCTACAGGAGCTGCAACCTATTCTCTAGCAGCGACATTGTGTCTCTGGCTCCCTTCAAAACTGTGGGATAACATCTTTATGCCTTAACTCATAAAGCATTTTAATTTCAAGAATAATTTTCAAATTCAGGTGGATTAACCTTCCAGTATATGCTGTTAAATCATATACATTTAATTCAGTTCCAACAATACATGTACATTTCTATTCCTTCCAGCAGGGTGCACTGTTGATACATTTTAACACTAGCAAAACTCACAAATACATTTTCAACACAAGCATCTGTACAAATCAGTTTGATGTGCAAATGACATATAATTATTTACAAAATTCCAGCTAGCTGTGCTAGCATATGTTACACATCCATTGCCCCACTTCTCCTGGCATAACTGACAGTACCTCCTATCAAATCCCCCCCCCCCTTTGAAAACACAATCTAATTTTTCAAGTGCCCTTTGAGAAATGTTGCTTGAGAGGAAGGAGACTATTTAGGAATACATTACCCCATATCCCATCTTGAGATTCTATCTGCCTTGGCATTGTTGACCCCACTAAAGTGCTACACTGTCATATTATATGTCTGCAACCCTAAGATCCACCATAGTAGCTTGGGATTTTGCTGGTCGGCTCCCTGTAGCCATAGGTTTCCCTCAGATTCCTCCTGCCCCCTACTGCAAATACTTAGCGCCAGGGCCTCCTTATCACAGTAAGGTTTCATTATGTTAACATGGAATAGTCTGTGCCCCTGCCTCCTGCCTAGCAATTCTACCATATAGTTAACATCACTGACCTTCCTTACCACTTTGAATGGTCCCACCCAAGCTGCCTGCAGCTTATTGTGTCTGACAGGAATGAACAATATAACCTGCTGCCTCACAGCATACTCTCTGGCTTGTGCAGTCCTGTCACACCAGACCTTTTTCTACTGTTGGGTTCCTGCCAAGTTTTCCTGGGCCAAGCCCATGATCCCCCTGAGCCTTTTCTTGAGGATTAGGACATATGTCACAAAGGACTCCTTGTGGGATTCACACTCCCTCTCCCCCTCATCACAAATCAAGTCTAAAGGTCTCCTCACTATATGTATATATATAAGGGTTTGAATTTTATACTATTTAGTAAAAAATGTTAGTAGATATACTAAATACTAATGCATTTAGTCATATGACCTTGGCTGCAGGTCATGTGATGTGTGGTGGGTGTATTTAAATGTGAATGTAACTGCACCTTGTGTTAATCATTGAAAAAGGGAGTTGTCCCGAAAGCTTTGCGTTGGATAAAGGTGTTCTGCTTTTTACTCAACTGTGTTCGTGTGTTTTTGATCTTCAGTTTTCCTGTCAGCAATTCATTGATAATAACACCCCTTTCAATCCCAGGACAATAAAAGTTCTGCATAATACATCTCTTGGTATTCTTTATGCCCATATGACCTGCAAAGGGGACTGCATTATCAAAATATTTCCCTGTCAAGACAGTTGCAGGGATATCCTTAAGCACACCTACTTGCTTGCTTCATTTTTCACTCTCTCAGTCAATGTGAACCCTGGCCAAAGTCATTTGAAATGGGGGCCCTCCTAAAGTTATGAGTGTAGTGAACTGCCCAAGAAAGTACTGTTCATCTTTAACCACTACAGGCTTCACAATGGTTATGTCTGCGGCTGTGCCTCTCTTAGCAGTGGCCTGTTTTCCATCCACTAAGATAGGATGTGTCCTCTTCTGATAGTTTGGTACCCATGTTGTCTCCAGAGAACTTACCACTGGCATACTGTTATTCCCACTTGATTGCACCCCCACCATTTGTTCCCACCTTGCCTGTTTGGGCATCTATATGCTACATGGCCCCACTGGTTACATTTAAATCATGTAACCCTTGATCCTGACTGTGTACCTGAACTAGTGGCTTCCACTGTTACTGGTGGACTCTGTTGGGGTGGTTTAGTCTGCCCAACATGAGTTCCCTTATATCCATGTGCAGCACTGGGTATCCCTTTCCTGTGCAGTGATGCCCTGCTTGCTAAGTAGAGAGCCCCTTTCTTCCCAGCTCATCTGCAGAGTTACCTTCTCAGTCTGCCAACCAGATTCTCACATCCTCAGGCAACATGCTAAGGGCTTGTTCCCTCACCAAAAGACCTGCCAGTCCATCAAAAGTGGTGACCTGACACCCACTCACCCATCTATGATAATAAGTGCTTAACTCAACAATATAATCACACACACTTTCATCTGCCTTGCATCTTTGCTCACAAAACATTTATCTGTAAGATTCAGGTGTTAACTTAAAAGCATTCAAGTAAACATTTCTTTACTTTGTCATAGTTTAAACAGTCAATATCAGACAATTTATAAATAGCAGAGCAGTTACAGCTTTACCATGGAGTAAGGGGATCAGGAACAATACCCAGAAACCTTGGTCAGCATTATACTGTTTACATTCCCTTTTAAATATATGAATAAAACTATTAAAAGTATCACCCTCTGTAAATTGTGGAAGAAATTTACTGACCTTTATTGCTTTTGGGGTTTGGTTATTCCCTGCCCCATTACCTCCATGACCTTGGTGAAGAATGAGCATCTCCCTCTCATGTTGATACTGCTTCTAATTTTCTTCAGCTTCCAAATGCTCCAGTCTCTCTGCTGATTCTAATTCCCAATATTTGGCCTCCTCTTTAAGTCTCTTTAACTCCAGATGGATTTTTAAGTCCGTTGAGTAAAAGATGAACTGACCTGTTTCTGAAGGTTGCAAATTTCCATCCCCAGACTGGTTATCCTCCTGGTTGCTGGTCTGAGCTGCAAATAAGACTGAAATAATTTCCTCTTTAGTCAGGTTGGCATATGCCAGTCCTTTGGCTTTGCACACCTTGGCCAACCGGTTCTTTGTCAGCTTGCCATAATCCTCTGCTCACATCTTTGCTTGCTCTCCTGACTAGCTAAACTAAGAAAATAAATAAATAAAAACTGCTGTAAAATTAAGCTCTGAATATTCACCTTGTGGCTGCTTGAGAGTGTGCCTTTAATAACAACTCCTTACAGGGTACAGAAGTTCAATATCCATACCATTGGTCAGCAATATGTGACATTCCCATGCTGAGCCAGTAATCAAGGTGCCTGAATACTCACCACTGACACTGGAGAGGAACACTGACTTGGAATACAAATGGATACACTCAGTATTTACAGATGCAGACCTCTATGCATAAAACACAATTACCCTTAAGAGCACACAGGGAACACAGTCAGCCCGGGGTCTGTGTTTTTCTAGCTGTCTCCCTCCAGGTCCCCGATAAGACTCCCCACTGGCACAGCATCAGAGTTAAGTCCTCAGCTAAGTGCCCAAGTCAAGTCCTCCACCACTGTCTCTGTGAAACCAGTGCATTGTGTCCCTGCTACAAGTAGCTGACCCACACACACTCTTTGAGATTTAATTTTCACACACTCACACATACACCTGTGAAAAGCTGACACAGATTACCCACTCTACCAACATTGCTGAGACTATAAGGTAGATTCACTGCCACCAGTCAGTTACTATAAGGCTCTTAAAAGGGTATCCAGTTATACTGAGTGAAGTTAATAGTAATACAAATGGTAATGTTGACCAAACAGCAAGGCTTTCAGGAGTGGCCAGAGTTATCACCAAAGAAATATATGCAAATACTCTCAAAACTTAAACATTTTCCTAAAAGGAACAGCCACAATGTGAAGTTTAAATGAATTTAATAATAAATAATAAAAGAACATGATAATACTAACCATCTATTTATAGTAAACACCAGAGTTTCAGTCACAGGAAATATTAAATATAACATGGATGTCAATGTTCACACAGCTATAGGAAAACAGTATTTAGCTAGTCACACTATCTATTCCTGATTCACTAAAATAATTACTGTTTCTACTTACTGAATCGAGCAAGGCAATATAATGTGGGTAAGGGTCTTTCTAGTCAGGTTTCCAAGAAAAGATTGTCCATGACACTTCAGTCTCCTCTAATATTAAAACAATGTTTCTGTACAGAATGACATCACATACATCTGGTGTTCTGACTCTGTTTCCCGCACTATCCCCCATCACTAGAAGCTGCAAGGGTTTAACACCTATGTGTTAAAATAAACAGTAGACCTTTAGCTAAGTTTTATTAAAACATCTGGAAGACATAAAACAATGAAACCATTCCACTCTTCCTACAAGAACTATAAGCTATGCTCTAGCACAGACATTGCTTCTCTGGCTCCCATCAAAACTGTGGAAACACTTCTTTAGGCTTAACCCATAAAGTAATTTAATTTCAAGAATGTTTTTCAAAGTCTGGTTGATTAACCTCTTCTCTTCCAGTATATGCTGATAAAACATATACATTTAATTCAGTTACAATAATACATATACATTTCTTTTCCTTCCAGCACAGTGTACTGTTGATATATTTTAACACACACACACTTCACAAATATATATTTTAGCACAAACATCTGTACAAATCAGTTTGATATAGAAATGGCAAACAATTATTTACAAATTCCAGCTAGCTGCGCTGGAATGTTACACATCCACTGCCTCACTTCTCCTGGCAGAGCTTGCAGTGTCTTCTATTGTCAGATTAACCACCATATCTTTCTTCCAGGATGTTGATGCTCCCCCTCATTTTAAAATATTGTTAAACAAAATATTCTAGGTTTTTATTACTTTCTTCCCTCCTAGCTACCAAACTACTACAGGAATTTCATCTACTCCTGGAGACTCATCCTATCTTAACTGTTAATTGCTGAGCCTCATCTCCCTCAAAACTTGGAATTCCTAAGGCTTCCACAAATATTTGCAGCTGTGCTTTTTCTTGATTTCCACTTTCCTATGCTTTATATACATTTAATACATTTTCTAAATATCTCTAGTACCTTCATGGGATCTCTGGATATTTTCTTGTTATAGGCTACCTAAGTTTGGCAACAACCTTTTCTACTTTCTGTTGCCTAAGTTGCTGTGCTTAAAAGTTTTTTTTTGTTTTTTCTTGCTCTGGAGTTAATAGAAAAACATTTGCTTAATAGCAATCTTTTTAAACTCATGCATATTATCTGGATCCTCCCTTATTTCCTCATTAGCACTCTACATTTGTCCCTCTTCTTGTTCTGTGTGATTCTCCTTCTTCTACAATACTTTAACTTTTGTCAGCTCCTCCAAATATTTATTTATACTTCTTAACCATATCTGCTTTTCTTTTATTTCTACCCTGTTTTAAACTCCACTTCCATTTTATCCCACTCACTAGCTATAACTTCTGAAGAAAAATTCTGTCATCCCTAATAAATTCTGCTATCCATTCCTTAAATTCCTCTCTTTTTAAAATGGAGGTGGGGAAGCAGCAGTGTCTCAACTTTTCTTCATGATCCTGCATTTTTATTTTAATTTTTACTGGTACATAATCTGAAATATTGGATGTGTGTCAACGCTTTGAATTAAATGCACATGCTCCTGTGAAATTTCTGCCCAGTCTAGCCCATTTATTGTACCTTGGAGAATAATATATTAATTGCCTCCGAGTTCCTACTACTGAACTCATGTCAACAATACCAAATATTTTCATAAATTTCTACAGAAATCTACTCTCTTTTGTTATAGTTTCCCTTCTAGGTTCCCCCGCTACATTCTCAGTGTTGTAAATAATGTTTTAATCTCCACCTATATGCAATATTTCCTGCTGAAAGCTGAATAGTTCCTTCAAATGTCTTAAGCTTCATAATTACAGTTTTAGGTAGAATATAAATTCATGCCTGTATAGTCCTCCTCTATTCCAAGTAGTGCCTTACAAACTACAAATCTACCATTAGTGTTTTTCCTTTTCTATCACTATTGGAGCTCCTCTAGCAATTTGTCTAAGTATTCCCCATTTTCTCTTTTCCCTGATATTCTGCCAAGTCTCCATACTGCAGTCCTTTCATTATCAAATGCTCACTTCTTTCCAAAATGTGTCTCCTTCAGCATTCCTATTTGCTCTCTACATTTCTTAACATAAGTCAATTCTGTTACCTTTTTGTCTACACCTGTGAGGCTATAAATGTTCCAAAATGACATAGCTAGTGTAGCCATTATAAGAAGTTATTATTCCTACCTGTTATATATGACAGCTTTTTAAATGTTTATTTTCAGCTTTTGTGCTGCACGCACCCACTGTTTAAAAGGTCAATCCTTTATATGGTTATTTCTTGTCATCTCCATTTGAAGCTACATCACATTTTATAACATTTTTGTTTTGATGAAAACCCTCAAACAAAAAAACAAACATAACTCGAGAACACCCCCATAGCCTACTAACTTACAACAGTCAGACAAAACTATGTACATCTTCAAATAAAGAATTTTAACCCTTCTGACAGGAACAATTGTACAAAATTGACAGCTGTACTTACAAACATTAACTAACCTAAAATTAAGGTTATCTATACTAAAGCATATGTTATAGTCTTTGCCCCTACTTACACTAATTGTTATCTGCTCTTGTCTTATCTTTATTTCCCTCCCAGATGTGAAAAACAGCTTGTATGCATAATGAAAAAATAAAGATTAGCTTTAAGAAAATGTGCACTGGCTATATTTGAATAAAACTAAATTATAGACTATTCTAGTATATGCATTAAAATATTCAGTTACCAGAAAATCTACTATCTCTTATTCACTTCCAGTAATTTGAAACTATATTTTCTGCTCAGCTGCTTTCCCTTGCCCCTTTTAATTTTATATTTCTCTTAGTAAATAATCTCCAGACCTGCCAACTTATTGCCTTCACATTTAGTTGGCTCATTTCAGTGGAAGCATGAGAACAGAAGGTACTTCTCACCTCACACTGAACATTAATTTGCTAAAGGAAAACTATTATTTACATTGTGGCATCTCTTTGTCAAAACCCACATGCTTAAACAAACAAAACCATATAGTCATTAGAATAAACCAATGGCATTAATCCAGACATTCACCTATGCAAAAGCAAAATAAAACATTTCAATGCTACATATATTGTAATGAGTGCACTTTTGCACCCAATCCCCCACCCCAACAACCCATGATTACAGCCCATTGACTTAAGCATGCTTTTCCCCAGACTTTTTTCTTTTTTTATATTGCAATGCCTACATTTTTTTTAAAACTAAACAAGAAGAAAGTAGTTGTTTACTTAGTACCCTTATCACATACAGCAGTCACTGAAAATGCTTTACTATATAGCATACAATTTATATCATAAAATGATTTATACAAATTCTGTTAAGAAGAAAAGTTGTTTTACTTACAATTTTTCTTTTCTTTTTTATTTTCCTTTTAGTGTCATTTGAAAGGTCAATGACAAGAAGTGGTATATATACCTGTCAGTCCCCCAGCAAGTTTAACAAAGTAAAAAAAATCCAGTCTTTCTCAGCCACTTTTTCCTACAAAGTCATATTTCATAAATATCATTGATACTTTATAGTCTCACATTTATTCACTAATTTCAGTGTTGCTGGTTTTCTTCCTGTTCATCTCCATCTCCCAATCCCAGACTCCAGTTCAAGTGCAAGATAGCCCCTATACTTCTAGTCAACTCCTGCACTTTTTTGTCTCTCAAGCATTTTACATTGGAACACTGGAAAATGTTTCACTGGCATAGTGTTCCTGACCTTTATTATCAGAAAAATGAGAAGCAGAGTCCTCTTCTGTTTGATGGCTCACTTTTTTTGGACAAACTTTTGTATTTCCTCCTTAGCCTGTTCTGCATCAAAACATTACTTTGATCCTCCAGGAAAAAAAGTATTCCGAAGACAGCTGAATATAGCATCTAGAATCTCATACCTTCCTTTTAACAATCACTGATTGCTGGGAGAAATGTGCTTCTATTCTGCCTGGTGTTAAGTGAATTATCAGTTTCCATAAACACTTTAATGTCTCCAATACTTAATACTTTGCCCTTCTTCCACTGTTTTGTCAGAATCAACCCTTTCTGTGGTATGATTGCATCTTTACTAATACAGGTCTTGGCTGCTTTCTCATGGCCAGTTTTGGAGCATACATACAATATGTCCTTTTGATTAACAAATCCTGTAGCATATCATCCAGTTACTTATTTGAGCTTTTTTAAAATCACTATGGTCTGTTCCTTCAGGTTCCTGTGGTTTTCCCTTATGTTCTATACTCTAAACCTACCATTTATTGAAACAGCTCTTCTTGAACAGTGTTATACTTAGCCATACTTTTCTTCATTCAACCTCTGATTTTTGAAGTTTTATTCATTCATTTGAAAGGTCTATATCACATTACCAAAGTTTTAAAAGTTCAAATCACTAAAGGTTAAACTTTAATGATTGAACTTTTAAAACTTAGAATATGAATAAAAAAACATTTTTGACACAATCAAGAAAAAAAGGTGTAAGCAGGGGAGCAAGCCCCCCTGCACTCCCCACACCCCCTGCTACTTAAATATACCAACTCTGAGATCGCACTTCAGTTCACTACAGTGCAGAAATGGAAGATTTCAATTTCCTATACCGTAGCGCCAACTCAGAGTTGGTCTATCTAAAGAGTGGGAGTGTGGGGGTGGAGCCCCCCATGTGGGGGGTGCAGGGATGCTTGCTCCCCTGCTTACATCTTTTTTTTTTCTTGTCTTCTTTCAAAAAATTTTTTTTGTCATATTCAAAGTTTTAACAGTTCAGTCATTGAAGTTCGACCTTTAGTGATTCGAACTTACAAAACTTCGATAATGTGATATAGACCCCATTTGAATAGCTGTTTAAAGCTTCTTCCATGTTTTCAGCTTTTTGTTGTTATAGTCAATATACTCCTTTAATATTTAATTTATTTTAATCAGTTCTGAGCACATGTAACTTATTTTTTCATCTAAATTACTGAAAGTTATCTTGTACTAAAGTCTAAAGCTGGAGCTTTAACTGATTTTTTTGTTAAACAGCTGCAGGATTCTTCCCAGTCAGTGTTTTCTCTTGAAGTTTTCTAGCTGATTTTCTTTATGGCTCTATAAGTTTCTTCTTTGCTGACATGTAGGCAGTGTACATAATATGCTGTAACTGAGTTTTACTAATACAGGCAGCATTACTGGCCATTATCTATCATTTTCTTTTTTTTTAAATGACAGTGCTGAAACTAAGCTGCTAATAAGTCTGCAGCCATCTTGAAAAAGTACAAATATGGTTTTAATGATAATAGTCACCTGTATCCCTTTGCAATCTGTGTGATCTAAACACTGATATTCTTGACAAACTGCCTACATAGATCAAAGGGAAATGTTGCAATCTACATAAGTATTATTTATGCAAATGTTCTTAGTATTTAGATTTATAAACATTGATGTTCACATTGCATAACTACAATAGTTACAATTGTGGCAGGGAATGTAACTACTTTATTAACTTTTCTTCTTTTCTGTGTCTACTTTATTAACTTTCTTCTTTACAACATTAACATCATTGCTGTGATATAACTGCCTCCTCAATGGATTCTTATTCTTAAAAGAAAATGATGGATAGTCAACCATTACTTTCTTAATTTTATCACTCACTGTTAAAATTGACGAATTGTGTTTCACAATATCACATATTTTATTGACAGTCCTAGATTAGGTTAATAGTACCATTAGATCAACCTGGGTCTGACGTTTTTCCTACTCATGTAATATAATGTACTTTAAAGTATGGTTTATTATCAGTCATTGTAAGTTGTCAACACCATCTCTCTCTCAATATGTTTTTTTAAATAACCACTCTTTAAGAAGTTTATTTTTGTTTTCTTGAATTAATTGACTACTTAAAGAAAGAATTAGTGAGTGAATTTATGATAGTAATAAGCAGAATATTACATATGCAACAGCAAAACATATTAAAAGAAAATGATGTGCAGCATGTTTTTAAGTTTTTAGTTATACAAGTGGTTAATGCCACTTTGAGAGGTTGTAATACGTTAATTTTACTGAAAAAAATTAATTTGTTTGGATTGTTATTTTGCAAGCTGCTCGATGTACTGGTTTAAATGCCGCTATTTCTTTAAATCAGCTTTGAAGATGCATGGTCTTAATTATTTATGTGAATCACATAACTTTTTGAATTAATTGAAGATACTTAGCAATATTTATCTTTTAATGAATAGTCTGATCAAGCTCCTTAGAGAATGAATGTCCTTATATGTTTTTTGTGAAATAAAATTATATTTTTACTCCAGCACATGGTCAATCTGTCTACTTCCTTGGAGTATTATATAATGCTTTAATTGTAATAAGAAGGGGGTCTGATATCCCAAATTCCTTGAGTCAGTAATAAATAGTTCAAAGAAATGGAATAAAATGCATTTTTGAAGTGGAGTAATGTATCCATTTCCAATAATTTTTTTCTTGAAACATAAGTGGGAGGGTTTGCCAGTGGTATACCTTGCTTCTCCTAAAACAGGGTTTGCTACTCATTCTGTAATCACTATTTGGGCCTCACAGTATCTGCAGAGTAAGGAGTAAGGAGAAGACCCGTATAGCTCACTAACAATCTCCCAAAAGACACTGGGAAGTTATCTCTAGTAAACGCCTGGAAGTATGAAAAAGATTAGGAAGATTATTTGGAATATAAACATTATCATGTTAAATTACTAAATTATTATTTTGAAATATATTTAGAGCATATATTTCAGCTAAAACATATTTGCCCTATGGTCAGTCAACCCTGACTGTAATCCACCTTCCATCTTTGTCATGCATCTGTTCTAGTAGCAGCCATCCTAAGTCCCGTGTTCATAGTATTTGTGAACCAATTCCCTGACAACACAGTACATTCATTCTGCTTTTCAGCTGCCCCACTGTCACCAGAACAGCAATGTAAGACAGAAGGAAACCATTGTCTCCCTGTTGCTGCCTGGTCACTTCATTCCTATTGCTAAGTATCATATTGACTGCATGTTGAGTTTCTTTCTTTGCCTTTATACTTTTCTACATGATAACCAAGTAAACCCACTGTAAAAAGATGCCCGTTTAGGGCATGACCCAGGGACACGGCCTAGTTAAGTACCTTGCTCAAAATTATAATGCAGGCAAGTGGAGGATGAGGGGATTTATTTATTTATTTATTTGCAGTTTATTTACCAGGAAAGTCCATTGGGCCTAGAATGAGCCCGTTTTCAATACAGGCCCAGTGAGAAAAGCTCCAAATACAATTGTCAATAGAATCACAGTATATTAAAATGCAGTTGTACAATATAAATTAACAGAAAGTCAATATACAGTTTACCGTAAAGATCAACAATAAGACAATTCTAAAATGATGCCATGATAAAGAGTCAAGAAGTTTGAAATTTAAATATTTATGATAGTGAAAAACAAGACATTTATGATAGTGAAAAACAACAAACTGGATGAAGAAAACTTGAGAGGAGTATTGTTGTGGAGTATTCTTAGGTCACAGACAAATAACAACAGTAGTTGATAAAAGAAACATGAGCTGGAGTATAGTTTCATAGGACGAAGTTAGGGAAATAATAGAGAATGTGTGTCAGGGATCAAACTTTAACTAATTGAAGCAGTTTATTGACCGTTCTTACCCTCAATTCTCCACACTATCTGCTAGACTAATATCTGTAAATCCATGGGGGGGGGGGTGGCCGAGTGCTTCTCTGTTCAGATAATATTAACATTATTACCTCCTGTATGTCAAGTGCATCTCTGCTCAGATAATATTAACATTATTACCTCCTGTATGCTGAGTGCATCTCTGCTCAGATAATATTAACGTTATTACCGCCTGTATGCTGAGTGCATCTCTGCTCAGATAATATTAACATTATTACCTGTGTTTGCTGAGTGCATCTCTGCTCAGATGATATTATTACCTCCTGTTTTATGGCTACTGACAATTGAAATCTTTGCAGTGCTGGATGCTGAGTCAGCATCATCAAAAGTTGTTTTCAAAAAGCAATTGAAAATTGTTTAAATGCATTTAAATGAGATGTGAAAACAGGGATTTTCTTTAGCTTCTCAATTAAATGTGCTTAACTCATTTTTGCTGATTAATACCATATGCATTCAGTGAAATGATTACCTTATCGGTGCTGATTATGGTACATCAATCAGCTTACTGCAGTTAATGAAGTCCACTCCTCTAATTCATCTAATCTACTTAAACTAGTGGCAATCCGGATGCCATCTAAGTAACTCACTCCCCTGCGTCATCTGTAATTGAGTCAGGGTGGAGGGTGAGCTTGTGACTGCAGTTATGCAATAGACGTCTAGAATTATGATGATGCAGCTTAAGACTGTGTTTGTGGCTGGTCCTACAGGTGGTACCTGGTCCAACAACTGGTGCCTGGTCCTACAGCTGGTGCCTGGACCTACAGCTGGTGCCTGGTCCTACAGCTGCTGCCTGGACCTACAGCTGGTTAGTGCTTTTGTGCAAGATCTTTTTTAGCTAGTCACTGCTAACACTGAATGGAGAAAGATATATTTCTTCTAACTACAAGATGACAGGAACCAGTCTTCAGACTTGCCCATCTTTTGCTACACTCCTACCATTTTACACGGTTCACTGTTATATGATGTGCTCCAGTTATGTGTAAAACATATTAATTTAAAGCATTATTAGGAAAGTGTGCAGATTTTGGATAATCTTTACACTTTAATTTGCTGTTTTTGGACAAATGCAACATGGGACATTGGCAAACCCCAAGCTGTTTCTGTTTTAATAGCGTTAGATGACAGTTCTGCATCAGAAAGCTCATTAAAGGTCATCAAGAAGACTGGATGACATATAAAGCATTTCATGCAGGGTTGAAACCTTCTAGCTCATTAGTTCAGTCCCTAAGCATTACTTGAATGGTACATTGCAGGTTTCCTGTCTGGGGAGGGGGAGTATGAGTTAGTTGTATGCCTGATCCTGTAGAAAAGAAAAGGTTGTTTAGCTTAAGTTTTTCTGATATTGCCACAGCATTTTCTGTCCTAAGTTGACATTATGTGGGGCATGCATGTAGGCTATGATTGCTATTCTAGTTACATACCCTGCAGCCATATCAGTGCTCTTTGGCTTTTCCTGAGAGAAAGTTTCAAAGAGGTGTTTGAATGTTTGATACCTCCATTTCCTCTCTTGCATCTTCCAAGCTGCCAAGCATTTTCTGTCTAATTTTGCTTCTTGCTACTGAGCTGAAAATATTCAGTGCATTATCCTGTAGCACTTGTTTTGGGATTGCTTGCCTTGAGTATTTTTCCCTTTTATTCTGACATATCTGACTGCCCAAAAATCATGCATCAATATACTGGAATGTTTTTTTGTATTCTTTGATAATGGAGTCCTCCAGTTTTGCTCTGGTAGAGATGTAAAACACCTGCTAATTTAAATAGCACTCCAAGATTACCTCTGTGCTGAAGACATCATGTCACATCCTTTGTTGAAAGATGACAGGGGTATATGTAAACCCCAGCATGGAGTGGATTCCCTTATTTGGAAACCTAGCAGTGTATGCTACACATATTTTTTTGTATTGATGTAGTTTTAACAATCTTTTACTTGTTGAACCTTGTAACCTATTAATTACAATTCTTTACATTTCTTTCTTCCTAGCCAGGTTCATTATGTGTTAATTTTCTTGAAAATCTAGAGACTATATAAAAATAAGTTTTTTTTTTGCCATTGTCTCCACCCATAGGCCATCATGTAATGTTACTTCAGTTTTCATTCCAATAAAATTGTTAGACCATTTGTCAGTCAGCTTTAAATTCCACAGGTGCCATTCATTTTACAATTTCTGGGAGATCCCTTAATTATGGTTCTTCCTTTGCAAATGGCTTTCAAAGCCATCGAATTTGCCCTCTGTGCCAACAATATGCAAGTTCATGTCTATCATGTTGAAGCCATTATTTGTGTGGCAATCAAAAGAAATTCTTGGTTTGAGTTGAGCAGTGATTTTTGTGCTGGTAGTTGGTGTTTAATTGCTGGTTTTGTTATATCAATCCATCCATCCACAACCCCTTTTTCCATTTTTAAACATGGGTGCAGGGTATCACAAAAACAGAAACTATCATCAAGAAGCAAGTATTCACACAACTGGGTAATTAGCCCTGAAACAGCTTATCTTCAATATAATGCAGAAATACACACACACACACACACACACACACACACACACACACACACACACACACACACACACACACACACACACACCTATGGCCAGTGTAGAGTGTCCATTTCACTGGAATGTGGGAGAAAACTGGAATACCTGTAGAAAACCCACACAAAAACAGGAAGGACATGCAGACTCCACATAGAAAATACACTAGATCCAATCCAACAACAGCATCACTAAACCACTCATATGCATTACATTCAAATACAGGAATTTTTTTTTTCTGTTTGGGTCTGAGTGGAAGGAAATGAATATTAGCCTCACAGATGCTACATTCACACATTTATTCATCACTTAAATATATGATTCTCACAGCCAAAGGTAGCACTTTTAAGTAAGCAGCACATAATTAGGAAATAAAACATGCACATGCACACAAACACACACACACACACACACACACACACACACACACACACACACACACACACACACACACACACACACACACACACAGTTATTCATAAGTTTGCTAAAGTTTACACATCTGTACTGATTTAAGGAAGGTCATAATCCTAATAAAATGTCTTTTCTAACACCTTGAAGCTATGAAATAAACTGAACTAACTTCCCATAACATTACGTTTATTTCAGCTCCGCACATGGTCTCTAATCTTCTTTTCAGTCACTGTTGTATATTACTTGTATCAATTGCCAATTTATTACTACCAACAATCAGTAGATGTATCTGCTAATACCTCATTGTTCCTACTATTAGAAAGCTTAACTCGTTTTTCATTTTTTTCATTCATTCATTTCATTTTAATGTTTGCTCCAAAATGAAGGAATAGTTCACTTGACTCACCTTTAGCATGGTCTAATTTGCTGACCCTGCTTTTATGTGTAAAGTCAAAGAGAAATTATTGTAATACCTTTCAATGATGGCTTGTAGATTAAAAAGGGCCATTTATTTATAATTATTTGCATTGTATATTCTGACATGGCATACTTAGGATATCAAAAACTTTCTTTTAAATTTTTTATTGTGTTTTCATAACAATGAACAAAACAGATTAATTATAACACTAACATATAACTGTTTACCTAAGTCCACAGCTATGAATTAGAAGTTATCATTTTATAGTATGCAAGTTATTACAGCAAACTATTTAGGGAATGACTTTACTTTTTCAGTTTTTAGTTATTATTTTTCTGGCTATTGCTAGAATGGACCATAAAAGAGGCACTTGAGTTTTTCGAATAATCTCACAAATCGGAGCATTAAATAGGACCAAAGATCTGGAAACATTGCATTTGTCAGACCATGGTACTTGAATGAAGTTATTCATTTCTTTCCAATCAGCTACTTTTTCAGAATCACATCTCCAGCATTTAGTGTTGTTTGATTTGTAGATAATTGCAATTTTGTTAGGAGTAAAAGACGTTCTATGTAGGAATTTCCAAGTGAAGATTTTCCAATGTAGTTAGGATGTTGTTTTATCTGTGGATTTTAATATTATTTTCTTATTATCTTCAGTAAAGTCTCTGTTATTTATTTTCAAGGAATTCAAGAATTAGCTAAATCTGTGAGATCTAATCTAAAAATGTTATAGATTTGTGACAAGATTTATTTTCCTTTGCATTATTATTAATACTTGTTAGAAATTTTAATATTTTTGGGAAATATTTCCTATCCAAGTCCTATATCTTATTAACTTCAGTATTCACATAGTCTCTAAGTATTTGTAATGTTAGCCAATACTTAGAATTATTGTCATAGCTATACTTTATATTTTCAAAAGTGTGTATTTTGGTACCACTTAAGAATTGATGCCAATAAGTTAAGTTACTCAGTTTTTTCAACGTCATCATTTTGGTGAAATTATGGTTTTCTAGACATTCATTTGTGTATGCTTTTAGGAATATAGAAAATATTAAGTCTCTGATACAATGGTTAGAGTATATGAACTTGCTAAAGAAAAGGCAATATTATTGTTGTAGGGAATTTGATCAGAAGAATTGCTGTTATTTGTGTAACAGTCTTTTAACAACCAGATACAATTATGGACTATTTGTATGTGATTAGTTGTAATATATTTGTTACTTACACATATTTCTTGATGTATTTGTTTCCATTTTGAATCATATGATTAATTTATACATAAACCAATAACTTTTACAATCGCTGAAGTAACACATAGCTCAGTATCAGGGAATCCTATTCCCCCATTATACCAGCCTTTTCTGTGCCAATCAAAAGAGATTTTTTTAAGGATACCAAAGAAATTTATAATGTAATTTATCTTCTTCAATAATTTTTTTTGGTGGAGATAGTATTAAGGGTTGAATACCAAATACTATTTTGGGGAGAATTACCATCTTAATTAACATTAGTAATTCATGCATTCCAATTTGCAAGCCAACTTGAGATTTTATCAACTACCCGTTGAAAGTTTATTTGTATCATTTCTTCATTATTAGAGTTTATGGTTATGCTAAGATACTTAATTTGAGTGTTATTCTACTTGAAGTTAGTATATTTTATAGGAACTTTTAAATGTCTTATTGATTAATATTGTACATGTCATGGTTAAATTTTAGGTTTAAGATTTCTTCAATCTGTTTCTTGAAACTGGTTATATGTTTATTTATTTAAAATTTGTTTACTGAGAAAGTCCGATATGAAATGAGCCAATTTTCAGTGGAGACCCAGGAGAAATTCTCCAGACACATGTCTGTGTTACATGGGAGGAAACTGGAGCACCCAGGGGAAACCACATGAATGCAGGTAGGACATGCAGACTCCACACAGAAGACACCCTAGCCAAGAATTGAACCAGAGAACCTCTTGCTGTGAGGCAACAACAGTAACTACTGCGCCATCCAAAGAATTTTTCTATATTTATAAC